>NW_009936202.1:113186-153366 GCF_000696875.1 Nestor notabilis | reverse complement strand
CAGGAATTCATCTGCACAAATGTTTATATTTACAGATGGTCTGATACCAGCCCACACATAGGCTAATGTTTGAGTTTGTATTGAGAATGCTTACAACATTATCTAGGGTGAAGCTATGGCAGTACACAGATAGCTGTCACATCTAAGGCTGTACAGCTCCTCAAATATTCATTTACTGCTTCTGATAAGCAGTAAATGACCCTCAAAGAGTCAGGCTTTCTGTTCTCACATTTACTCAAAAGGTGAGATTCCAAACGAGGAAGAGGAAGCCTTTTAAGGGAAAAGAGAGCAATTAAGTTTCTGGGTGTAATCAACTACTAGCTTTTAGGTTTAGAGGCAACTTTTCTGTTTGAATGCCAACCAGTAAGTATATAAGAATTTGACAGCTGAACTTTTGGCAGTTCTGCAACTGAGACATATGTAGGCCAGGAACAAGACTAAATCTACCAGACACATTGTGTGAAATTAATACAGCTTCCAAAAAAAACATGTTTTTATTAGGTATATATCAGTTTACTGTGGATACTAGTTTGTGCAATATCCAGAAAGTGCAGCATTGTGCACAAGAAATTATGCCAGTCCACTGAACTTTGGTTGAGGAAGGAGATTCTGAAAAGTTGGAGCCTGCAGATCATTAGTGGGGAGGTTCTTTGGTAGCTCGTACATGATGTTTCCATCACTGGCACTATCTAAGCCATGCAGAATCTTGCACTCAGGTGGAGTGTCTTCAGTGTAGCTGTATGCAGTTGGTAAAGTGCAGCAGCAGTCTGAGTTGAGGTACACTCAGGTCAGGTTTGGTGCGTTGACTGCACGAGTATGGCCTGTTGCAACTGTGCTGTGAATGTCCTAGCTAAGCCACTCTGCTTTAGCTAACATGGTTTACTTCTCAAGTGGAACAGGCTAATAACATGTATATGTCCAGTTTATATGTGCTGAGCTAACTATTTGCAGCTGTCTGCACATATCTTTCATTTTAAACCATTTTGATTAGAAAAAAACCTTGTATTATGTTACCAGAACACTTATTAAAGGGATTAAAAATAGGCTAATGACAGATACCAAAATTTATCTGTGTACAGGGAGAGATTAATTCGGTAGATTTATTTCCAGTGGAGCTCCCTAGGGATTTAGGCTTGTTTTGATACTGATATTTTTGCCAAAACCCACTGAAAAGCATTAGTAGATAAAGTCTGTAGCTGAGACAAACATTACTGAGTTAGTAACAGTAAAGAAAAAGCACAATTGTTAAATGGATCTCAGTGACCTCGTGACATGGTCATAGACTAATTATCATGTTATTAACAATTGCATGTTAGGATCACTATACATACAATACTGTAGATACTTGCTATAATATAGCAAGATATGCTATACCTAGAAGTTAAGAATCTGAGCAGTAATTGTCTTAGAAGGATGTAGCACCTTATGAATGTTCATCTTAATATGAACTATCAGTGATGTAGCTAAAATAGGCAAGGGGTTCCTCGCTGCGTGAGAAGAAAAGTACATGCAGAAGTAAAGAAGTACAAACAATGTTGTCAAGATCACTAATAAGATTGTGCTGTTTTCTGGAGGCTACTCTTCAAGAGGTAGATGTGGAAGTAAGAGAGTTTGAATGCAAGCCATGAAAATTATGCAGGTGCTAGAAAACAAGCCTTATTCTTCCAAGAAAAAAAACAAAACACAAGGAGTTCTACTTACACAGCTTCTTAAATATAAGGTCAAGAAGCACACAGCTACCCTTCCATGGAAAAAACTGTGATAATTGGGCTTTTCTGTCCTGCTGACAAAGCATAACAAGATCGAATGACTGGAAGCTGTGAGAGTAATTAGATGTGGGAACTGCTTGCCAGGTGAGGGGTAGGACTCACCATTACTTAGATTTTTAAAGAAGGGAGATTAGATCTTGTTTAAAAGAAAAAAACCCAAACAGTCCAACTTCAATAAGAAATTCTGATATCTGCATGTTTATAGGGACAGGAATGTGGGAATGGCAGTGAAAATGCATTGCTGGAGGTTTCCAGTTATCTTTTCTTCCCTTGGAGTTTGTAAATCTGAGTTTCCCCTTTTGCGGATTGTAGCAAGGACAGAAATGCTTGCATTGCTCTCTCTGAAATGCTTTCATATTGTTTTGTGACACAGCCAGCTCTGCATTAAGACAATAGTTATAAAGACTTCTCAAGCTTCAGGGCTTCAGCCAGTCAAGAAGGATTTTCCCCAGATACCCAATTAAACATATAGATCCAAGGATTTTGTTTGTTTGCAGCTTCCTTTAGAGGAGAGGATGACCATAACTAGACATGAGACACTAGATAATGAAAGCCAGTATTCTGAGCTGTACAGAGAAACCTCTTAGATGTGGCTCACTTTCCTGCTCATGTACTTGTGTTGTCCTGACTGCTGTCTGGGAGGGAATACACCTGCAACCCAGATGGGGTAGGCCCTCAATAGTGCAGACTAGAGTTCATAAGATCAGTTGGGCACATCTTACCTCCTCAGTTTCCTGCCTGTGTTGAAGTTTTGCCTTTTGGACTCTTATTAGTGCCCCTATACCTTCTGCCTCATCAAGTAATTTAATCCACCAATGGGGTCAAATATTTTGGTTTAACTAGAAATTTTGGGAATCATTATGGGTCATCTGAAAGAAACAATGGTTTCTGATTAATAGACAGCCAGCTGGACGCATCTAATAATTACTTCTGACTTTGAACTATAAAATTTTGAAATATACAATTTAATGGCTTTAATTTAGGGCTCTTTGCTTAACAGGATAACAGTCGTGATTCCATTTTCTCCTTAGGTTGTCTTTAAAGACACTCTCAGAACTCTAGTGATTATTACTGTCCCACTAAATACCTCTCTGAAAAATCCTGCATCCTTCTCCTGGAAGCTGTCAGCACTGTTTTTACTTGGTGAGAAGTGTCAGTAAAGACAGGTGTCAAAGCTTCTGCTCATCAGAATGAGCTGCAGATTGTGCTTGAGCAAGCTGGGAGGAGGGGGTGTTGGTATACACACACTGCAGAGACATAATAGCCTGTGCCAAGGAAATATTCCTTTGGTCATTGTGTGTCATCAGTATGTGAAGTACAAAGGGCTCCAGAGTAGCTTCATCACATTATCCAGTTTATTAGGGAAGGAGTTCAAAATGTGTGCGTTTGGAGCATGAAGACTGAATGAAGACTGTACTGCTTAATCAGAGCCTCATGGCAGCACTGGTTCCTAACATACATGTGATATATGCTATATGCTCCATTTACTTCATTACTTTGTAGAGAGGTTTACAGTTTAACCAGTATTAGTGATGAACCTGGAACTACAATGTGCTGAATTCCTTTAGCAGGTGCAACAAATGGCATAGTCACATTCAGCTTTGCTCAGAATCCCAAAGGTGTTTTAGTGCAGGCAAAGCGCAATTGGGGTGACGGCTGAACCATTCAGTCTGCTGAAGTATAGGATCCAGCAACAGTCAAGCACAGATGACATTTGAAGTTCCCTCTCCCTTTGTGTCCTTTCAACTTTGCATTATGCACAAGACTTCATGATAGCCAAGGGTAGTCCTCTGTGATGGATTTTAAAAACAGATGCTCCTTTTTTTGGACACAAAGATGGAGGCAAGGAGCGAGTATTGCGTGCAGTACAGTTTCTGTGTTTGTTAGAAAAGTAAAGACAGTGGAAGAAACACTATGAAATTCGGGCATTTTTCACTAAGCCTTACGTATGAAATTGGCCAGCTGTTATAAACTGGTCCTCTGTTTCTCTATAACATACTGATCTGATTTAATACTAAAAGCACAGTTTGGGGACAAACGGTTCATTCTGCCCAACCTTCTGAAACTCATCTTCAGATGCTTTTGGTGAATATATACTGTAATATATTCTGTCTGCACAACAGTTTGTAGATTGAATATGTTCTTCTTCACTAGATACATGAGAACAAGGCTATTTATGCAGAACAGTGTTATCTGTTTTCTTTTTCTCACCTAAAAAGTGTGCTAACCATTTATTATAAACAGAAATGTGATTGCATTTGCTAGACAGATATCAAGAATAAAAAGTACTGAAAATTTTTGTTTTGATTACACACAAAGTCAGATATGTTTAAAATCTGTGAATATATTGTGAGTTGTTAATAAGCTAGTGAATGTGCAAATTGGTTTTGCAAAGGATTTTCAAGAAGGAAAAGAGCTACATTTGTCATGATTCCTATAAAGTAATGTGACCGATGGTAGCACCAATATACTTGTCAAGAAGACTCCTGTTCATTTTAACCCCAAAACCTGAGCCCCACGATCACTCAAGACCTGAGGCCCAGATTGAGTTGTATTGAGGAAACTCCTAGCAATTAATGTGACATGAAAATACTACATTGGATGGTCTTTCTTGCTTGAGCAGCTATTAAATTAACTCTTTAGATGCATTTCTGGGTTTGATTTTTGTTTTTGTAAGGGTGTCTGAATTCTTATTCGTAAAAAAATCAAACACAGAAAGAATAATGGGCTGCTTTGGGTAAGGCATTTTATCACTGACATTTTCTGAGATTAGAACAGGCTTTTCAAACAAAAAAGTCTAGAAAGTGAAAAAAGAAACACTGGATTATTTTTGTTGTTCTCTGCCTCAAGTATCGCTGCAATAAACTACAGCTATAATGCAGATATTTCATTCTGTACACATACATGCTTTATAGAAAACCATTAAGATTTGGTCAGCAAACAAGATTGGCTTTTCTGAAATGCTTCTCCTTTTCCACTGCTTCCTTGTGTTCTGTTAAAATATTGGTTTGGCCAATAGCTGTGAAAATTTACTTGTGCTTTTACCTGGACTTTGTCTTTTTTCACCTCAAGTTTTTAGCTCCAGACTCCCATAAAGGAGTACACTCTTTTCCAGCTCTTGTAATTTTGTTTAGACCAAGAGCTTCATCTGGATCTTTCTGTATTTTGCCCCAGGCATTTGTCCCACTTTCCTTTGACAGAAGAATAGAAAACCACATTTGTAGTATTCCTAAATTAATTATACGTTTCCAGGCTTAAAATAGATCAACAAAACAGTAGCAGAAAACTAATTCCTTCAAAAAATATGAAAAAAGGAAGTTGTGTAAGATGGTGTAATTAATCTTGCAATAAAAATAATTGTTTACAGTTAAAATTAATGTAACATGCATTCCTCAGCAGATAATAAATTATGGGTTTTCTCATTAGCATTTGAATTGATTTCCTCTAATTTCGGAGGAACACATGAGCATGTGACTAGATTAAGTTTAATTGGACTACAGCTGGTGCTGATTGTGTGTGGATAGGGTGGGGGTTTCTGACTGATTTGGTATCTTCCTGCATTGTGTTTCATTGTCTGTTTCTTCCCGTTCAGCTTTTTCTGTGCAGAATATGAGGCAATGTGAGAAGTATTAGAGAATTAAAATGGAGAAGAACCCTTTGATTTGTGAACAAAGAAAAATGTAGGTGAAGTATTTATAGAAGGTGGTCTGTGGTGTCAGCTAGCAAGCAGGCTGAAAGGGAGGCAAACATCAGACTTTAGAGCCAAACTGCTATGCAGCATAACATCCAGATGATACAGACGTTACCAGAAGAGCATTTGTGAGTCTTACTACAGAAGTGTAAGGCCCTGCGGAGTAGCTCTACTGTTGCCTCACTAACTGAAAGTCACTGCTCTCACCGGAGAAGAGCTGACTGAGATCTGTATTATATTCCAGAGCTCAGTTTGGTGTTTTAGCTGAAGCCGTGAACTGAAGCAGCTGGGGCAGGGGTACACATTCTTTCTTACTCTCACTGCACAGGCAGTAAGCTGTGCCAGAGGACCAGATTTTAAGTAGCATTACTGGAGTTCCTCTCTCAACATAGCTAGCCCAGATTTCTTCTTCCAACAGTGGCCACTAATAGCTGCCTACGAAAGGGCATGAGATTAAGTCAAACACATACTGATAATACGCTCTCTGTTCTTCTAGTCTTCATTGATGTATGGTTCTAGGATTTCATGAAGCAAAGGTGATATCTTTGTGCTTAATAGTCCTCGATGGATTTTTCTTCCACAAAAATATCTAACAGCTTTTAAAATTCACATTGAATCTTCAGCTTTTCTGGCATCCTGTGTTTAATTGTTAGTATAAATGTGCATTGGTTGAATCATTTTCATTTGATACAGTCTTATTCTTGTATTAGAAAAGATATTTCAACTTCATACAACTTTTGATTTTTATAGTTAGTATCCTTTCTTTCCAGTGGCAAGGCTTTAAGCTTAAGAGTCCTGCTCTCTTTAATCATTTCTGTGTGGAACTCACTCCAAGTCCCAATTGTCTTTGCTGGCCTTTTCTTTCTATTTTCAACAACTTTTTGAGGTAGACAAGCCAAAGCTGTATTGAGTACTCAAGAGTACTCATTCTGGATTCATACAGTGACATAATGATGTTTTTGGCTATTTTTTTTCCTCCATTCCTTTACAAGGACTCTAGATCTGTAGGGAGCACCACACTATTCAGGAACAGGACTACTAAATACAGACAGGTACTGAGGGCTGTGTGTTGAAAAGAGCATCGTGCAAGTAATGGATAGAGACATAGAGACTATGCTTCTTGTCTTCTACTAAGATGTAAAAGGAAATAGTTTAAAGAATCTGTAGATGACAAAATAAATTCAGTGGAGGAAGTACTGAACTTGGAGTATATGGAGAGGTTATTAATGGGAAAGAAAGGGCCACAAGGTATAATGAAAAGGCAGATGCTAACAGTGAGCAATTTAATAAGAAATGCAGATAAAGAGCCAGACTCACTCACAGTGTAATTCAATCTAGGTCAGCATCTGAGGAAATATATGAAGAATGAATTTGGTTCATGCTGTATAATCTTGGTTTTGATTCTCCCAGTCATCTTTTGTCTTCCAGGTGCTTTCCATCACAGCTAGAGATGGAAAACAATGTTTACTGTTGGTTCATGCTGTACTTGAAACAAGTAACACATGTGAGGGGAAGTAGAAAGAATGTTTTACAAGTCAAATTTAAATGAAATATTTTAACTAATAGGTTCCTCAGATAGTTTTCCAGAACTCTTAAAAATGTGGACTGAGAAAGTAGGCAGAGTTATTTTAAGAATGAGTGGTAGACTAGGAAACTTTATACTTGTGTGACTTCTTTAGACCTTTCTTCCTAAGCAAAGAAATCCATAGGTTGGTTGAACCTGATTGGAAAGGGAGAAAACATAAAAAGACAACATAGGGGATAACCTTACCCAAAAAATCAAGGAAAGAAGAAAGAATGAAAGATGTCTAGGTTTTGCTTGCATTTGGATTGAAGAGTTGCCTACAGCATGAGTTGCTTTTACATATACATTGCAGAGCATAACTGCAAATGTAGCTCTTGCCACTTTTGAAATATTTGGTGCTGTCTAGTGGATATTTTTGGCATAAAGAAGAACATATCCAAATTAGTATGTTTTGCCTACTTCATCCTTTCTTTCTGGAAGGTTGATATTTTAAAGATCGTGTTTCAAAAGACATATTGAGACGTTTGTCTGATACATGTATGAAATAAAAAACAAGATGAAACAAGCAATTTTCCATTCTTGGGGTAAATATCCTACACAGAATTAATTCGTCCATTTGAGAGTATGGCTACTAAATATACAGTTGCTTTGAGAAACTTATAATGGTTTTTAAACCTCTATGAATATTGAGGAATGTATTTTTACATTTCATCTGAAAGATTACAACGCCAGCGGTACATTGTATTTTAGCACCATGCTGAGACATCAGCTTACCACTCATTTGAAAAAAAGAATACCTCCTTCTCAGGGGCTGACACTGGCTCTTCCTGATGGGTTTTCCATGGAGTATTTTCTGTCAAATACCACTCAGACATTTGCCAGGTATTACAAAATCACATTTGTGAGACTTAGCAAGGTTAGAACCCTAGATGTTCTGGCTGCTGACTAATTTCAGGCTACCTGTTTCTGGGGATCAGAGCTGCAAAAATAATATATCACAACAGGGGGAAAAAAATTCAATATCAAACTTTACATTTCTTATTTAAACCTAGATATAATTCTGTATGTAATTATAAATAGCAATGTATTTATGTAAACTATTATTTATTATTTGTATGACAGTAGTGGCTACAGCTTGCATGTAGCATTTTAGAAGTACTTTTTGAACACTGTGGATGTGGGGATTTACTGTGCGTGCCAAAGAAGGCACTAATACCAGGCTAGTTAGTGATCAGTGGCAGTGGGATGCCCTTTTTAGAAGCAAGGCAAGATTCAAAATCGGAAAGTCAGCAGCAGTGATGCTTTTGCAGTGCTTTCCAGAAAAAGCCAACTGCTGGCACTGTGCCTGCAGTAAAAATAATATATTCCTCCATACTGCTTCACCTAAGCATGAAAAATAATTATGCCAACCTTAAAAATCAAACAGAACACAGAAGAAGTAGTTCAGAAAAAAGAAACAAGAGCAGGTAATTGCAAATATGATCAGACCTGTTCTGCATTTTGCTTTTCTGTTTATTTG
Organism: Nestor notabilis; assembly: GCF_000696875.1. Classification (NCBI taxonomy): domain Eukaryota; kingdom Metazoa; phylum Chordata; class Aves; order Psittaciformes; family Psittacidae; genus Nestor; species Nestor notabilis. The sequence continues at coordinate 144,862 of NW_009936202.1, read as the reverse complement.
GGTTTTTTTTTGTATCTCTTTTGTCTCATCTCCAGCTGTGAGTAAAAAAATTCCTTCGTGTAAAGTACAAACGTCCATCTTATATTTAAGCATTATTTTACAGAGATGCTATGAACTGCCCAGCTTCTCAATGTTATTTAAAAAGCATTGCAAGTTTCTAGGGAAACCTAGATTTCTTCTGCAGTCATGGGCTCTCATAGCCTCCAACCCTCACCAAGTTTTTTTCTTCCATGGTCTTTATGTGCCTACATCCTTTTGAATTTGAAGATTTTAGCTAGTCTCAACTAGACTCTTGCTTCAGTGACACACTCTGATCAAAGTATGTAGCACAATTTGACTGCAATGCGCTGTGTACCGTCTCTAATTGGTTGGGCTGTCAGTACAGGGTTTTAGCCTGCTGAGAACTTTCAATCTTCTATGCTTTATGTGCATTAAATCTCTCACCATCTACAAAATGCCTTCTCTTCCCCTTGCTTCGTGCTGTAGGAGAGCTATAGTCCATAACCTTTGTTTTCAGTTTTATCATAAATTGAAATACATGCACACTTAAATTTTCCTAATAAATAAAGTGCTATGTTGTTCTAAAGCTGCCTTTTCACCTCATTACAGCTCAGCGGAGTGGAGAGTGATGTCATGGTTGACCCAGCACCAGCATGCCCATAAATGATACAGTATGTTCCCCCCTTTACTTCCTGGCTAAAGCACTGGGAAGGAGCTTAATATGAAATTCATGCCGTGATGACAGATTTAAAAGTTGCTACAGACTGTAACAGACAGCAACTGCATTTTGCAGACATACATGACACATACCACTCTCTTGTATTCTTAAGTGATGACATTTTCAGTTTAGAGAGTTATGCTTCTATTGCGTATTATGGCTGTCTGTCTACAAAATTAGGCAGGAGGAGGGAAGGAAAAGACAGGACAGAGAAAACAGTGAACTTGATATAGAGCTCTGCTTGGAGAATATGCCAAATATGAATCAGTGGTTGGAGGGGCGGCACACACGTTTTCATGAAGGCTGCACTTCTGCTTTGTGCCTTTTGGGGGATTTCGACTGTTTGTAGGCAGACAAAGCAGTTGTACTTTGTCTGGTGAAATGAGCCCCTCGCACTTTTAACAAGGAGACTCTGAAAACCCAAACGGTGTTAAACTGTAAATCTGCAAGCAGGAAACTAACATGCCAAACTTGAGACACCCTTCTCTGGCTGGGCTTTCCAAGCAATTAAATAAATAGCCATCATATGGTGTCTCCAGAGCAATAAAACATGCCACGGAGAAGAATTTACAGGAAGCGGCCAGGGAGGGTGTTGCCTGATAGAGAGCTCTGATGTTCTCCACTTGCACCCATGTCTGTGCTGGAGAAGCTTCTCATGAAAATAAAGCTGAATTGTAAATATGAGCACTGGTTTCTAACCTTGGCATCTTCCTTCACCCTTCACGTCTGTTCTTTTCTGCATCTACTCAGTATCACACCATACTTGACAGATAAATAGTCACTCAAATTGATATAAAGCAAAGTTATGCAAATATGTAAGAATGGATTACTAGCGTTGCACTACATCAGAAAACAAAATGATATCGGCCTCTTATCGGAAGGCATTTCATACTGTTATTGCAGTTTGTGCCAAATAGGCAACCTCCTCACTGGAAAGCATATCCATTAATTTTCTTCAGGATTCTTAGATGCCTGACCAAGATGTCAGAAAAACTGAAGAAAAAGAATACCCTTGAGAATTCCTCCACGTTCTGTTCTGAGACACATAGGTGCAGAAACAGGATTTTATGATTTTTTAGAAGCTGAGCACCCTTAAGAGTTGAAGGAAAACAGCCCCATGCAGAATTATGTCTCTAGCATGGTAGGAATGCCCAATCACAAGAGACATGATCAATAAAGCTTATAGTTTATGTACCTCAATATTGAGTTTCCATATTTTGATTTAAGGAGCTCCCAGTAACAGAACCCTACAAATTTTCCTGCTCTGCATGAATGAAATGTTGCCATTTGTTCAATACTCAGGTTATTTATCATCTGGAGTCCTCCCCATATTACTGAACACAAATCCCCTCATAAAAAAAAAAAAGGCAGAAGGAGTACAAAGCTTTGCTCCGATAAGATATCAGCTAGTGAAGAGCAAAGCCCTTTGAATTAAATCAAAGCAGAATCAAAACTCAAACATTGCTAAATCAGCAAGGTTTTGTCTTTCAGGCAAACTTTTTTGAGTTTGAAAGGAGTTGTGGAATTTTTGACCTTATTAAAATCATGAAGCACTGCAAATTTCAACAAAAGATTAACTGTATGATATTTCCAACTTTGGTCCTCAGTTGAGTTTGCTTGCAGAGAGATTGCTAAATCATGTCTGCGTGTAAAGATTCAGATCTTCAACACATTACCTGGTGGGAGAGTAATATTTCAAGTATATGACCTATCTTTCAGTATGCCCTACAATCCGGAATTTACATGCCTGAGTAAAAGCTGTGTAAACACCTAAATGTTTGACTGTGATTTTGAAGAGATGTCACACTATTTTTCCCAGCCAGTCTTAGCTGAAATGTTGTGTTAACAATTTAGACATAGATGGTAGGGTGTGTGGTTTTCTGTCTTCTGATACAGGTGCCGGATCAGTGGCAACATCATTTTAATTCTTCATTCATTCCAGTTTCCCACATCCATATCAATTTATCTTTGTCTCTTGCAGAGCCTCACTTAGCTGAGTAGCTCTCATTTGTTCCCTGACCTTTGACTGCTACTGGTTAAGTTGTGCATAGGATAAGGAGGGGAAACTACCATGAGAAAGGTGTCTTCTTTTTTCCATCAATCCCTTAAGGAATTGAGTCTAGTCGCTGCACAAAATATGAGGATATGTTGTTAGTTTCTAGGTTTATTTGCATTCCAAATGGTGTCTGTAGCAATTACAGTCACTGCAAAGGGTATCAAAAAGTATTAGGAAAGAGTTATTGTATTTTCTGGAGGATCAGATAAGGGTGTGTTAGTACAGAAGTCGTGCAGATTTCTTTACAGCAGAAAAATGCATTGCCAGTCAATGTCAGATTTTTGTAAATTACTCTTTTAAACCAGAAAATATTCAAGTGCCATTAGTTCACTAGTTTTGTTATGTTACACCATATGGGGCACAGTTACTAATTATTCAATATTAAGATATTTTAAAATGAAACATAGCTAACACTGTAAAATGGAAGGAATTAGAAACTATTTAAAACTAGTGGCCTGTTCTCCAAACTTGGAGCATGGATTAGCAGTGTGTGAACAGGGAAATCACCAGGGATGAAGTATTGACCAAGCTAGCAGGTCCTCATGAAGTGAAAGTGTAACAAACGAATGTTATTAATCACCACTCCTTATGTGCACTTTGAATTGGGTTTTTCCTGAGCAATACTATTACTTGTGAAATGTGATACTGTCAGTATAGTTCTGTAAAGATAATTGTGATTTTTCTGCCAATTCAGTTGTCATAGTACCAGACATAGCACTGTCCCTATCAGCTTAGACGTAAGAGGCTACAGCCAGTGATGAAGCAACATGCAGATCACAGTGCAGGAGCTTTCCAGCAGATCCTTTGTCAGTAGAGAGAAGAGAGAAGGAACCAAAACAGTCTGTTGCCGTGTCCCATACCAGCAACACAGAAGGCAGTGTTACAGTACAGGAACATTTATCACGACTTCCAGCTGGATAATGCTCCCTGGATTCTCACATTCCTCACTAGTAGTTGCTTTTACTGTGATACTCTGCAAATTTGGAGGCTGATTCTATAAATCTTGCTCATACAACTTCTCCTTAGAAACACAAGTTGTATTTTTGGAGTCAGTGGTTACTCATTTGAGCAAGACTTAGGGTTCTTGACCTTATACATCATTCAACAATAGTTAGGGAAAAAGGACTTTCATTTGCCTGTATTTGTGAAGTGATTTTTGTTTCATATAGAAGACACATTTAACTGCATCAGTGCAACATCTCTAAATAATTCAAGCTTGTTACACTTCAAAATGTATTATTTCTCTTTTTCCCGCCATGATTCTCACACAACACTGGAATGTTGTCTCTGATCTTTAGCAAGTTGATACAGCTCTGTACATATGGCAAATTGACAGGAAAAATGCTGAAATCAGACATGCTCATATATTTCACTTTAGTACATGAGAGGTACACCTGATTTGTATGTGGGCATAGGAGGACGTCAACTGCCTTAAGATATGTGACTGATGCAGAAGTATCTAGCATTACCAGTTTGCTTCCAGTCTGCTTGACAGGTGAAGTTGTGGGGCAAAGTTAATGATCACAAGGTGTGCTTTCCCCTGGAACTCTTCAGCTAATACAGCATCAGTGGTAGGTGCAGTACCAGTTACAGTGAAACATGGCAGCCTATGTCTGGCTTCAGGAATTCAGGGACCAGGTGGCAACCCAAAATTAACGAAGTTATGCTGTGTTGTGCATGCTCTCACACCTTCATGTGCTGTTAGCACTGTTTTTGAGAACTCGAAGATGACATGAGTCTCACGCTGGCAGCATGGGAAAAATATAGATTTGGGAGATGAAGAAATACTTAAATAACATGGAAGGGAGGAATATATCACCAAAGAAATATCACTAGTAAAAGCATCTCTTGCTGTATTAATCTGTGTGTAACAAAAAATGACAGGCATGATTCTCATTGTGCTTGAAAGAATGCTTGTACATTATTTTCCTCAAAACTTTCAGTTTTGGATTTGGCTTTGGCTTTGTCTTTATGATGGCTATGAAAACTTTATAACAACATGTTGACAAATTCAGCCTCATTACTTATATGTGTTCCTCTATTAGTCTGTCATTGCCAGTCATTGTGTCTTGGAAAGTGAACTCTTTGAGTTCTCTGTGTTTAGCTGCACCTGGCACAGTGGTCAGATTAATGCAATATATAATAAATAACGTTAAAGTCTGTTAATAGGTAATATTCAAGTGGATACTCAAACCAATGAACAGTAGTCATGCCAAAAAGATCACAAGAAGCAAGTATGCAAGAGATTAGGCTGAAGACCTCATTGTCATTAAGGCAAATGTACATATGATAGATGTTGGAATTATTTTCATGCCAAACATGAGCACGTTATATATCTAGTATAAGTTTGTAATGTGATATGGTAGAAAAAAAAAGGTAGCAAAAACCTGGATGGTAGGTGCAGAGGCTTTCAGTCAGCTGTGGCACTGGGAATTACCAACAGAAGATTAAAGGCCATATTCTACTGATGTCTGGTGGTAACTTACTTCACCAACAATGCAATTGAAATGAACAGGCAAAGTAAATCAGGATAAAGGATAGCAGAAGATGACCATCAATGACAATTCAAAATGTTTGGTTTGGTTTTATGATAAATGGTGTTTACTGAGGAGGGATGGGATAATTTGGTTTTTAGGGGGAAAAAAGAGGCTGAGCAGCTAAGACTGGTCTTGTATCTGTTAAAATGGCAAAGACCTCTTTAATGCTTTTCGTACAGAGACACTGACCTTTGATAACTAACTCTCAATTTAAATTTGCCTGAAGTTATCTGGAAATGGGGTATGGCTTAATTCTGTTATTTAGAGCTGATCATCCTACCATCAAAGTGTTACAGGGGCTTTGCAAGGCAGGTTTTGATTCTCTCTTTTGACAAGAAGCAGCATCACTTCTTGTAGCTGCTCTCCAGCAGGCCAAAAGAATTAACATCCTGACAACGCTCTGACGGAGTTTTCTCTGATATCAGATGACAGCAGAAATGTTTCTGTACTTATGTAAAATTCTTTCTGCAAGCAGATTTTCTGCTATTTTCCCTTCCCTTCATACAGTATTTTCCTTCTCCTTGTGCTGTGTCAAGTTTTGAGTAGAAATTAGCATTAGCAAAATTGTAGAGATTCCAAACATTCTCTTAGAACCAAAATAGTTTATGTAAGATCCTGACTGAAGTTTTCTGTCTGTTCACTATAATAATTAGTCAAATGTCATGTTCAACATTGCCACAAATGAGGAAGCCTAGATTTGGACTGGATATTGACTCTGTAATTTGAGATGATGCTAATGCTGTTGTGCTCTTGTACTCTTTAACATCTGTTGTATTTCAGTTGACCCGTAGATAAAGTGCTATGTGCACATATGAGGGGCAAGAGTCGTCTGTGAACTAGTCAGAATAAACTGGAGAAAGGGTCTTGGTTATTTTAGAGGAAATGGAACATATTAATCCCTGTCTTCCCTGGCCTAAAACTTAATCCCAGAATAACCTTTCAAGCTGCTTTCAAGATAAATTATTTTTTGGCATTCTCAAGACCTGAAGATAATCTTCTCCCACAGTTTATGCTGTGCTGATTATGATTCTGATACAGCATTTATACATGGACGTAGTAAACATATATGCGCTAAGTTTCAAATGTATCAAAAATCAGTACAGTTAATTTTCATCCTGTTTCGGTTAGATTTGGGGTTTTTTTAAGTCTTAAAATTAAATCTGTGATTAACCTTTTATCACCTAAATATATTGAGTTCTTGCTAAAATTGGAATTTATGGTTTTGAATACTAGTCTAAATCAGAAAATGATTGACATAATCTTACACCAATGTTTTATTCCTATTTCATTGTGTTGCTTTTCATGTCTTCCCCTTTTTGGACTTGATTTGCTCTCTCTTCATGGATGTTAGAAATGGACAAGACTGTAAGTATGTTCAGACTTCTCTCACCCATTTCTTGGGCTTTTGACAATGTGTTTGAGTATATTCTTGACTCTCTGGGGAGACAGCTGTGATTTGCCGAAAATCTTGGTACCTTGGTTATCCCTTTTGTCCTGGGGGAGAAAGAAAAAAGTTTCAGATTTAGCCAGAACTCTTGTAAGTAGGTACTTTCAATGCTTTCAGTTAAGACATGTTTTAAAAATGTTTAAATGGATGACTTCATGCTTCATATTCCTGGAATACTGTTACAAATACAATTAATGTTCATTTAATCATGAATACTATGCTAGTTGTCATTTGTGAGACACTGCAATAAAGTCCTCACAAGTTCTAAATGGCCTATTTTATATAGAATACAATATCCTTGAGCTATAGCAGTGACGTTCACGTTAAACTCAAGGATTTAAGTTTTAAACTGAAGGGTCTTTCTCTTATTTCGCCAGGCACATGACTTCCCATAGAAGTTAATCTCTAAATGCACTGAGTCCTCCCATTTTATAACATATTTTATAGGGGAAGATAATTGCTCTTGTGCTGCACTTTGGTCTGATTCTGTTAAATTTATTCTAGAAACCTGTCATCTATAAAAGCTAACAAGAATATCCACCTCTAAATAGCTTTGCTATGGTGGTACTACCTATACATAATAAGGGAAGCAGATACAATGCGAGTTTATGCATACTCTTTGTGACATTTTCTGTTTGACATTAGATATTTACATCCGTTCATCAAAATATGTCTCCTCATCACAGTCTTCTAAAGCTAAGCCAGTAATATACATGATTATGGTAATTTTAAAAATGAAACATAGTGTAGAGAAAGAACATGATAAATGCATATCATCTTAATCTTTATGGCTCTAGTAAATGTCATACTTTAGGCTAGACCAAATACGTTTTGAGTTTCCCATGCAAAAATCATTTTCAAAACAAGTCAGTCAACAGGCTTTTCCTTACTCATTACTACTTAGCCTAAAGATCTTAGGAATCTGTTTTTGTTTCATTATAAATTTATTTCTGAGAAATATAACTGTCTTTACCTAGTACTAAAATAATAATTTCCCTTCAGTTTGTAACTGGGACAAAAGTAAATTATCTACTAATTCTGTGAAACTAGTTCCATGACTGGAACTTTCATTCTATGTGATGCTTTTATCTGGAAATTAATACAACAGATACTCCTCAAAGAGTCTCAAAAAGAAGGAGAAAATGGTGTTTTATATTGGAATCAAGCAATCAGCTAGGTACTTCAGTTGTCTTTATTTGGAGAGCAGTAAATCTTTTTAGCTAGTGGAATAAACCAGTGAGAATAACTAGGAAAGCATTTAGTGAATTATACAAAGGGTGTGTGGTTCAGACCTTTTCTGGAACGCAGGCTGCAGTTTAGCTGTCGAGGCACTATCATTCTCCTCAAAGGTGAAATGATTTAGAGGCCTAGAGAAACTTAATTTTTCTTGATCACCATGTGCAACCTGGAATTTTAATGGCAGGCATAATTAATTCTTCTGATGTTAATCATCAGGGCTGGGCTCCACAATTATCAGCCTAGTGCAGCTGGGGCATGGTGCAGACATGAAAAATTAGGAAAATGAATCAGTAATAGGGTGGCAGATTTAATCTGCATCATGAAAACAAAGTTAAAAAGAGGGAGATCGAGAGAATTTCAGCTGAAGCTTTTGTGCCAATGAGCACTGACAGAACTGAAAAATGTTGCCGATGTCCAAAGTGATTGGTAATTACCAAGCCATTGAATTTTTTATTGTCAATTTATCATTGCGCCAGAGGTTAAATTTAACATCTTCTTCTAAAGCCATCACTCTAGGAGGAAGGCAAGCTTTGCATCACGTGGCCCAGGAGTCAGTGAAAGGTTAATCAGGTATTCCTTTAGTTTGTGTGTGCTTCCAAATCAGTCTTTCTTTTTTGTGTCCTTTATGCTGCATACATACCATGGGGTATTTTCTAATTTATATTACCTGTACATTTCAGAAAAATATTAGATTGCATTCCTCAGCACAGCCTCATCTGCCTTGCTGTGTATTCATAACGCTGTATTTTCATACTTCCCCAGGCATATTTTACACACATTTCAATATGTATATGGAAATTTTATATATACAAGGCAGGCATTTCCCAAGTGAGGAAAACAGATAATCTTAGTGACTGAAAGTACTGCAGGAATGAAACAAAAATTGTGATATAATTTATTTTGTTGGGGTTTTTAGATTTTATTTCTAAGCTGTGTTATTTGGTTTGCACTTGATTTTTGCTTTGTTCTGAAGCTACATTGTTTGTGAATGTTCCAGTTTAAGATCAGGGTAATATTTGGAATGCTACAAACTGCTTTTGGGCTGAAGGACTGACAGGGAAAGGCCATTTGCATTTTGCACCTTGTACAATGCTGAGTACAGTTTGGACACTTAGCAAATAAGAAATATTTACTATTCAGAAAGGAAGCACATGTTGCTTTTTTAAATCTTCCCCCCTCAAGAATGTTCAGTAAATGGTAGGGTCTTTTTTAATGCAAAAGCCATAAAAGACTGAAAGAAAGACAGCATCAAAACATCCTTGTAATAGAAATATATGACATAACTATACATTCATATATTAAGAACCAAACTGAGCCCTTACTGAAGTAGGTGAAAATCTGTTCAATGAAAACATAGGGTTTGTGCTTCTCTGATAATGGGGCTGTATCTGCCCTGAAAATTCCAAATGCATGTTCGCACACTTATTGCTATGTAGCTGTCTTTTGATACAATGTTAAATACAACTTCCCTGAACCTAAATTCCTACCTTTATTTTGCTCAGTAATCTCACTTCTATTTACTATGGGTTTTGTGTGTTTGTTTTAGATTGCAGATTGTGCTCTGATTAAAGGAATCGTATGCATTTTCTATAAATTAAAAATGGAAATGGCCTTTAGGGGAGAGTCAGTAGAGGAATCAATGTGTGCATTAATTACTGCAATTCATTACCCAAATAAACACAAGACTCAGCCTTTTGCTGGATACAAATTTAGGGACATACGATGTTTACAAGAGACAAAGGCTTGTGATCCTGCTCATGTTAATCTACAGATCAAAGTATGTGAGCCCATTCCTTGTGGAGGCTCCTTTGGGGATACCATAGCTGGGATCAATCCCCCCATGCAGGCAGTGAATTATTACTGCTGAATACAAAAGCTGCTCACGTGACATCACTGTCCCCTAACAACAGGGACACTTGCTCCAGATAGTGCTTTAGAAGAGCATGTTTTCTTGATACCTCACTTTCCTATAATTGAACTCAAATCATAAATAGCTGCACAATAACACTGATTCCCTTCATAAACAAAAATATGCTTTAGTTCATAGCAAATACTCATTCATTTGAAAAAAAAACCCCATGAAAATATAATCTTTAGCTTCCCAGAGGCTTTCTAGAATACAAACAGAAGGTTAGAAAATATACAGCAAATAAAATTATACAGAAAAAAACCCAGTGATTTATTGAAAAGGCTTCATACTCTTCTGAATTACTATCCTTTCTTTTCCTTAAGAAGAGACTAGAAGAGTATTGGAAGAATGCAATTTTTCTAACAGCATCTGGATGCCTTTCTTCTTCATATTTTATAGATGGAGGATAAATTACCATATGAAGGTTTGTGTTCAAACCAGGACACAGAGCGTGATTTGAATCTCACTGCATTTTGCAAAGCTGCTATTGTGGGTGCAAGCTCACCCCCAGTCTGAGCAGCTCACAACAGAACACCAGACTTTTCCTTCTTTCCTGTTGGAGAACTCAGCTTTTTTAATGGGATTCTGACCAAAACTGCAACTAATTAAGAATCAATCCAGGACCGTTAGTAAGTGGGACTAAACTAGCCAGTGTTGCATATTTCAGAAGAGTTCACTTTAATGAGAGGAGTTCTTGGACAGGGGAAATAAAAAACCCACAAGCAGATTAAAGATAGTGTAGAGACCTTCTCCAGTTAAACTAAACAACGAATGCTACACAGAAAGATGCTGAACTTGTAGTCTTCTCTAATTGATCCACTTAATGTTCTTAAGGAAACTCAAAACAATAATGAATGCAGGTACTAACTGTGTGTTTGCATTCAATAGCTATTTATAAACATTAGCAATTGTTACATTTCGAAGTCTCTTTCTCTTCATCAGAGAAACATATGTTATCTTCTTTTCAGACATATTAACCTCAAAACTGTCAAGCCATTTTCTCTTCTCTGGGCTTTGTACTTCTGTGACATCTGTTTGTCTGCACTGCATTGCCTGCAGATGGTATTTTAAAATTTAAGGGGTTTAGATGCCATATTTTTGACAGCTGTGGTTTTGTTTCATCACAGAACAAAACTTTGCTAAAAATGCACTGCTTTGAGAGAATGATTTCATTGTCATTTCATTAGTTGTATCAATTTATCCCCCTAATCTCTTGCTATTGTGAGTGCTGTTAATGAGCTGGTAGCATGTAAATGTAATCATTTTATGAGAAATAGGAAAAGGCAATATACAGCTGATGGAATTATTAGAGTGGGAATGCTTGCAACTGTATTGAGATAGTCTGATATTAAAGTACTAAAATCACTATACAGTAAATTGAAGGCACAAACCCGAACATATTATGTGGTGAGTCCTAAACCTCACAATGACCTCAGCTCATGAGAAACTGCTTGGACAACGTTTCTCAGTTTGAGATAAACTGAGCAGAGTGACAAATCTGTTGTGAGCCCACTTAAGAAAAAAGTTTATATTCCCAGCATGTGAACATGAATAGAGACCTCAGTGCAACACCCTTATAGCTGGTACGTGTTTCAGATGTTTTGTAGAATTAAATTAAGAATTTACACAGGAATTACCAAGACCTTTCATTATTTCAAAACACCAGTTAATTTGGCTGCAGAGGACAGAATGTGCTAGAACATCTTTCCAGTATGCTTGTTTGAAACATGAGCATCTTGGCTATTTAATTGTTTGTTTTCTATTTTATAGTCTAAATTGTAGTGGTAAACAAAGTGTGCACTCAGTGCAATATTCTCTTGCAATAAATATCAATCAGAACAATCATCAAGAGGCCAATAAATTTTGGATTATTTATCTTTGTAGGAAAAGTGGGCCCTAACCAGGAGCAGAAGGGTCTCCTGTCATTGCCATTTACCTTAGTCCTTGCTTTGGATACATGCACTCTTAATACGCAGACTGTGTACACCTTGGAAGTACTGGTTTTAAAAGCTATATCTTTTTAACCAAGGTTCTGTAGCTTCTGTGGAAAAGAAAATGGGGTTTATGTTTTTAATGCCAGGCGACAGTGAGAACAACAATGAAGGAAAATAGTCTTAGGAGAGAGGAAAAAGCTTCTTTAAGGTGGCTGGAAATACACCAGGACTGTCTGTTAAACATTTTTTTTTTTTTTTATTTAGAATCTTACTTGGATATTGCATTTTTAGTAATCTCAGATGTATGTTGACATTTAAAGGGGAAAATGACTGACAGATCAACAGCTGTGAACTTTTTTATTTTTAATAAAAGAAGCAAACAAGTAATTTCAGCTCTTTCTTTCCTGTGGGCTGTGTGCTAAGATCTGAGAAGGATAAAAATAGAGATTCCTCCCACATCCTGGTCAAAGCTTTTGGCTTTTACAAAATAAATGGAATGAAACAGAACAAAGTGTCACTTGAATGTATAGAAAGATGTTTGGAATGAGGACAGGCCAGGAGATACATGACCACTGTTTCCATGCCAGTGGAGATCCACAGACCAAGCAACAACCCTCAGGCAAGAAAACCTCAGAACAGCTCCCAGATGCTATAAAAACTGTTTCAGAGTAGTTGTGCAGCCATTTCACATCTCATGACAAGAGAATCCTACTGACCTGACCTGTGCCAAATGACACAAGCAACATCCTCTTTTTTTTCACTTTTGGTCTTAAGAGGTGATCTAAATTTTTTTCCATTTCCATTCTACCATCACTTAGAAAAGTAAATCCTCTTTGCCTGAGCTGGAAGAGCTGGAGCTCTCATACCACCTCCATCTTTTGGGCCTTTTTTTCATTCATTTATAATAAGCTATGAGGATCTCCTTACGCTCACTTAAGACCAGACTGTTCAGCATAACAATATAGCTGTAGAACTATGATTTCTGTCAAGTTCAAGACTCCTTCCCAGATTGTACGTGGTGTCGTTTAAATTTTAGTCAAGAATATGTTCTTTATACACCTTCAGTTTTCTGACATCTTCCTGACTATTCACTTCCTTCTGTGAGAGCAATGAATCTCAAATCAGGGGGGTTGTGTATGTATAATTGGGGGGGTTTGGATTTGGAAGTTTTTAAATTTTTGTTTAGGTGTAGGTAGTTACAGAATGACAGGGGCTTGGTAGAAAGGCTGATAAGCAACTGGAGATCCTACATCAGGTAAGTAACAATGTCTTGTTGGCTAAAATTTCTGATACTGTGGAAACTGTGTAAGTCTAAAACATCATTATTTTTATTTTTACTCCTTGGCATGTATTTACTGCTTGCTTTCCCATGCAGTTTGCCAGCAACTTTTTTACATGTCTGCCAGCAATATGGAGACTGCAAGAGTCTACAATTGCCTTTGCCTTCCTTTCAGATATTCATGAAATGCATTTCACATCCTTCCAGGGAAGATCTTTCTGTCTCTAAATAGGTATTGGAAGAGGTTCTTCCTCTTCTTGGATATGTAGCACTTCTTAATTAGTTCTCCTGCAGGATGCATTCCTCAAAGAGAACTCTCCCTTCTCCAGTGCAGTGAGAGCCAGTTACTCTCCCAGAGAGGAGGAAGCCAAGGGTGACCAGAACAGAAACCAGGCAATGACTTTACTGACAGGGTAAATTCATACAGCACCTGAACCAGGAAAGCGCAGCAGGGTCGTGACAGTAACAGGTCCTGTTGATAGACTAGAGATGACCAAGGCAAAAGCAAAATAATAAGTCAGGTTGAAAGTCAGCCTGGGAAAGTCAAGCAACAATTCAGGTGTTTGTCTGGGACAAAGTACACCTACGATGTACCTCACTCAAGGAGTGCATGCTGAGGCCCGAGCTTAAATGAGGCTCCTGAGCCCACGGGCAGGGGTGTGAGGAGGCTTCAGGTGGGTGAATTAAAGCCCACTCGTGCACTCAAGGCTGAGGCAGATCTTTATAGCTTACATTTCAATCTGCAGTTCTCCCACTTTGTCCAGCCATTGAGTTTTTTTTTTCTCTGCCACCAAAAATTAACTTAAACAACATCTCTGCACTTCCCTACTTGTCCTTTACTCCTCAGCTCTGCCTTTCTTCACTGGTCTAAGTCTTTTAATGCAAAGTGACTGCAAGAACAGTAAAACCTTGTTATAATGTCACTTGAGGTTTGGATAGAAAACATTTATTCTAACAAATCCATGACTTTGTAGCAATTTTGCACTGTGCTGCAAACCATGGCTACTTGGAACTTCATAGCCCCAGCAAAGACATTTCTACTTCCCAACAATGACTGGTTCCTCAAGAAAGACTAGAGAATGCCTCATATTTGCTGAAGGAATGAGGTTTATGACACACAGCTGAAGCCATTTGATACTCTCCAGTAGAAGGCAGGAGTCCATGTGCACTCTATCAAAATCATTTTAATAAATCATAGCCAAAGGGAGGGGGGGAAGAGGGCAGGACAGACAGGAAATAGGTATGTTAACATCCATTTGAACTGATTGTTACTGATTAAGCATCCTGCTGGCTCTCATGCTTTGTTGGATAGTAAAACAAGGTCACAGAGCACTGGGGAAAAAAGCAGTGATGTGAGAATCATGGACGTTATAGGCAAGGAGTGGATAGTATGGCAAGGACTGCATATGAGCCCAGTTTTTGCTAGTGCTGACACTGGGTTTTCAAAACAAAGTTTTGCAGTCTTTTATATAAACACCTCTAACAAAGTGATTTTTATGTATGATGTGTAACTAAGTAGGCTAAATTATGACATAAGCATTAAACTTTCATATACCTACCTTTTTGCCTCTATAGTGCTATAGAAGAGAAAAATCTTTGCATTGAAAACAAAAAAAAGATTAGACCCAAAATTGTGTCATTTCTCCCCTGGCCACAACTCTGCACCAACTTCCTAAGGAAACACAGTCAAGGACAGCCCAGCTGTTCTAGTGGCACTGTAAACCTGGCATTTGTATGAAGCTGTTCAGTCATATATTGGCTTTTTCAAGTTATTTTCTTCTTATAAAAGAAAATGGCATCTTTGAGATTTTTTTATTAATTCTAAAAACTAGTGCTATAGCATCTGATCAACTTCTTCTCCACTTCAGGAAAGTCTTCCTTATTTACAGCTGTTGAGCCAGTCAGCTCCCATCTCTTCTGAAAAAATAATCAAGTACATGTATGCCTAAGAGACACAATGGAGGAGGCATAAAAATGTTCATCCTCATTACGAGTTTCTCTTATTTCCCTTGTAAAAAAAGCTTCGAAATTTAGATGTACTTGAATAAACTTCAGAGTTGAGGATTAATTGTGTAACCACAAAGATTGTGGGCTTCTCATCATTTGAGGAGTTTGGAAGTTTGGGCAGTATGTTCTAGACCAAACCATAAAGTTTTCCATTGGCAATCACTTGTCAGTAATCCTTGCAAGCTATTAACTTAAGGTGGAATAGAACAGGACATATATAAAGATCAAATAGTAGTAACAGGTGCAGACCTGACATTACAAGGGGCAGAGGGCTGAGACAAACCGTGCCATGTAATGGCATGTCCAACTGATCACTACAAATAGCACATGAGATAAACTGGAACTTCAGTTAGGCAGACATTACAATTAGTCACTCATTCTGACCTTAGAAATTGTGGATACTTGTAAATCTTATATGTTTTGTCTTCATAACATGTTCCTGGCACCAAAATGCACAGAAGTAATTTATTCACCTCAGAAGCTTGTTTAGCCAAACTGCTTTGCTAAATTGGAGTATGCCAAATATGAAATATTTAAATGGTTGCAATTTTGATCTCGACATAAATACCATGTGAATGAAGATCCTTGTCTTGTATTTTGATCAAACTGTGTGGTTGCTGCACCTGTTCAGAGGAAACAGAGCAATATGGGATGTGTGCAGATCAGAATGCACAATGAGGGGCTAGAAAATGAATGTGATGGCCACCTAAGCTGTGTATGCCTTTTAGTGAGAATGAGGTCAGTTTGTATGATTGATGGCTTATGTTTGTCATCCTCCTTCAGGTAAAACATTTGCTGCAGGCAAGTTTTCTGCAAAAACTTCAGGACTGAGATTTAAAAACGATTTTGCTTTTTGAATAATTTCTTTCTCTCTTTCTTTGAGCAAACATAAAAGGTTCCGCAGAGCAGTAGTGTAGGAAGACAAAGCCAGGCTGAGTATTACAACTTACCAGTGATACACAACTGTTAGTCAAATGGAGAGATGACAGTCAAATAAGGAAACAATTAAACTTCAATAAAAGAAAATAAGGAATAACATTCCAGGCAGATCTAATCACATTATGTATAGCATAACTTTCAAATTGGAAGTCCATAAAACCCAACCACACCTCAGCCAGTTTGTCTGACATCCATCCTGTATAATAAGCCAGAGGTTCTTCATGGCATAACTCCAAGGCGGTTTGAAACCATGTCTGCAGTGAGGATGGCAGCCAGCCATGTTTCCAAAGAAGCAGAGCAATTTTTCTGGTGGGAAAGGTCAGGCAGTACAGAGCCATGAGGGATGAGATTCCCTTTTTTGGCTTCTTCTCCATTCATATTCCTTCAAATATATTTCTTTTAATAGTAAAATTAGTTCACAAATAGAAAACCTGCCATTAAAACGACATTAAAGATCCATTTGAACTGACAGGCAGCAGGAAATCCAGAACCCAGGCAACCTGGCTTGTGTCATTATAAAACTTAGCAAAGAATTTGATACGTTGCTGGTTACCTTTACCCTGTCCTGTAAGTCTCTCCCTCAACGGACTTTTAAAACTCTTACCTAATATGGATAAAAAGAAGATAATGCAATGGATTCTCATTCCCATCTTCTATATTTGATATGTGCAAGGCATGCATGAATATAGTAGTTAAGTTACATTTATCTTCCATTTTAAATAATAATCTTATTCATAATGCATAGATGGATTCCATATGCTACTAGACAAATCATTCTTAATTTTCATTATGGAAGCACATATGGGAACTGTGCTCACCCAGGGTGAAATCCTGGCTCCACTGAAGTCAATGGCAAATTTCCCACTAATTTTGCAAGGGCCAAGATTTCACCCTTGATGTTCAGCCACCCTAATAACACAAAGAGCCAATGTTGAGAAATAGCATCCTGTCCTCTTGTTCTCTCTTCTCATACATCAGATAAGTTTGAGCAAGAACTGAGTGATCACTGAAGTAATGTAATCCATTCCTCTAAGTTTTCTAGCTCGCAACAAGCTCTTTGCTTGGGGTGAGGGATACAGATTTAGTTATAGTAGCCACACAGTTGTCTGTAAATGTTATCAGTGCCAGCTATTTCAGAGACTTTGCATACAGAAGTGAAGCAGATCACTGGGAAATGACATAAGAACTAGCTTGCACTGGAGAGGAAGGGCAATATGGAGCTTTCCAGCAGTAAGAAGCATGTCTTAGGGTAACTTGGTCTGTGGCATCTTCTTTCAAAGTCTATGGGTCATGACTGAAGCTGGTCCAAGACAAAATGATGTTTGACCCACTGCTCATTCTATGTAGCCCTTCTTGGACACTTCAGAAGTGTAGAAGGTGGATTGCAGGCAGCTGAATTTCCTTGCAGTCTGATTTCTTTCCCAGGGGCCCTAACACACTTCTCTCTTATACAGCAGGAAATGCCCCCTTCATGTGGCTAAAATGCAGTTCACTGCAGGATGGATACATGACCAGTCGTTTGTCATCAGTGAAAATGCTTGGGTCACATGAGCATTGTGCAAACAGTCCACGTTATTTGAAAGAGAGTATCTCTTGTGGCCCATGTGGAGCAGAGATAGACTCTTTATCCTTTGGTTGCACCCAGTGAGAATTAGAATAAAACTCAAATTCCTCTTAATTTCTGTGTTGGATTTACAGTATTCCAACATTCCATCTTGCACATAGACTAAGGATGCACACTGCAAAAAACTTCAGTGAAACTGGCTGGATCACTATATTTTATCCTGAGTCAGATGGAGCTTAATATCAGCTATTCCAAAAGTGGATGACTGATTTCCAAGACAGATCTTGATTCAAATTCCAGCATCCCTAAAATTCACACAAGTTGAGCTCTGGAAGCTTTTTGCATATTGAGTGTTTTAAACATGTAAGAGCAAACCCTCTATTTTCTTACCAGAGCTAGGAAATAACTGACGTTCTGGCTCACAGAACAAATGAAAATATTTTATTTAACATGTTTAAACTTTAAAAATTGTTCACAAATTAAAAGTAAGCATCAGTTTGAAATGAAAAATAAAAAAGTTCCAGTAAAGACATTTTGAGTTTTTGCTTGTCTTTGCTCCCTCTCTAGTCTGGTTCAGCTAAGATTCTTGAAGCATTCTGGATAAATTGTAGTTTTGACAAATGAATTTACGATCTGAATTTATGAAAACATGTCACTCAGCCTAATTACTTGTTAAGGTCCATTGTTTTGGAGTCCTTTCACTAGAAAAAGCTGTTCATTAAGCTAATCAGCCAAGTTCTTGGCTGGTGCAAATCTGAGCATCTCTACTAGTGTTCCTGGCAAGATCTCTGAAGTTATCACCATCACATCACTGTCTGCTGAAGCAGACATTTTCTGTGTGTAAGGACTATGAGATTAGGCATCATGTAACATGCGAGAAGCTGGTTAATAAAGAGCTAGAACAATAAATTATATTAATAACTTGAATTTTAGCTAATTTGTCTCTGCAAGGTATTATTTCACTTTATTTTGCCTGCATTTTTATTTTCAGCACTAGGACATGACAAGTTGTGAATTATGATCTATTCGTTCATACCTAGTTTCAACACAACTGGGTGTGAATTAATACTCCATAATTCATACAGTGGAGTGTCTTATTACAATTATAAAATTTTATTAGAAAATGTTTTTTAATATTTATATTGTTAATTAAATTATGATGAATCTCATGAATTCTGAACAATGAATTAGGTTGTATTAGACACTATTCAGATTTCATCTGTTAGCCAATCAAGGTACACAGACTTCTTTATTGCTTAATATACTATATAATAATGTTGGCCTATGAGATTTTTCTTTAGTATGTGGAATTTCTTATTCAGATGGACTTTATCAGAAAATTTTCATTACTAATTTGTAACCATAAGGGTCAGTCAGAAGGAAATATTATTTCCTTTTACAGATGATAATAATTCACTGAATGTAGGAAAGAGCATTTAACTCTTCATGTAAAAGGTAAGAAAACCCAGGTCACATAAGCCTTGGGCAATTCAGCAGTGTTTTTTCTCAGGGCAACAGCAGTCTCTTCTGTCTGCTAACTTTCCTAAGGCACTTTGACCTTCCATATTTTGGCTGTAGCTCTGCATTTCACCTCCTCTTTCTGAAAGTCTCATTCCAGGTCTGCTTGTGAAAGCTCTTAAACATGCACCTAAAGTCAAGCATATGCTTTGGTGTCCCCTAAAGTAAAGTGAGATCTGCTGTATTCTCAGGTATATAGAAACTGAAGATGAAATGCATAGTAGGAATTGTAATTCAAGATAGATATGGATTACATGACATTGCTAGGATAAATATATCCCAGTTCTGATGATTACTCACAAAATCAAACCCGTGCTATCTACATAAATGATATGGAAAGATGCAGCAGCCAGAGTTAGATAATATAAACAATACAAACAATAGGAAATAATTTAGACCCATTCTATATCTATGTAAACTTTTTTTTTTTTTTTTTTAAAATCTCATACCTTTTTCTAATTGGTTTTTATGAGAATTTTCTTTTTAATTTAATTGTGTAAGGTTGTGAATTAATTTAATGCCCATAGAATTTAAATTACTTTGAGTCAGGTAAAGTGAAGACCTGCAGAGACGTACCAATAATTCACCTCCTCCCCAGCCTTTGCTATGCTTTTGAGTACAGATGACATAAGAGGCCAGTCCAGGTAGAAATTCTCTGTGCAAGTAATGGAGGGCTGAGTCCTTCAAAGCAAGGGTTATATATGGCAGCATTCTTCCCTATCAGGTAGTGCTGTTGTGAGACTGCAGCCAGGGTTGCCTACTGCTGCTTTATTAATAAAAGAACGCTCACAGAAATTCTATGCAAAATTGATTTTTGAACAGTATATAAGAATCCAATATCAAGTCTTAAAATGTCATTGAAAAACGGGCCTGTAAGAACTTACTGCCCACTATAAACAATTTTACTGTATTTCTCCCCATTAAACAACAATTTTTTTGCATATTTGTTCAGCCTTCTTGCTGTGACATGCCACTGTGAGCTGATAGATAGATATTTGAAACCATATGTGGGCTCTGTTTCTTTTGTTTACTTATTCAAGTGGCAAGTGGGGATATAATTTTCAGCACAGTGCAGGTGAATGGTGTTAATGGTTCATTAACGCAGAATGTTGTTAACAGATGAATTGCAAATGTACTGTTTGGAGAAGAGTGAACATGCTTCTGTGGCTGCAAAAATTGTTCTTGTTCTTTTTTTTAAGCTCTGAAAAAAAGACTGTCAAGTACAAAGCAAAGATTCCTGGGGCTGAGGCCCAGGACAGAGGAATGGGAGAGCTTCATTTTCATTGTTTTTTGTTCCAAAACTTTCTTTGTAACTTGAATTATTTTGCTAAGCACTTAATTTAACCTCCCATTCACTGACCCAGGACTTTATCAATATAATTGCAAGTGTAACTTTACATGCAACCCTTAATGATGCCTCTGATTAGTAATATGCATATACAAATAGGCTCTAGGAACTTTTAGGAGTTTTAAAAGGCTGAAGATATTTTTCTGCCTCATTTCTTTACATGCAAAATAGACCTGAAAATATGTATGTTCACCAATGTCTGCTCAGATTTCACAAGTATTCTGCAAATCTGTGGCATTTTATTTTCATATTAATTTTCAGTATATTCAGTAGTATTACAGTATTTTCAGTGATAGAAGCTTTTTAGATGACAGAACCCCAAGGGTGTGGCCTCTTTGCTTAATACAGGGTTTCTAGTACTATAGTATTGCTTGAGCTTGTTTATATAGTTCACTTCTTTGCAGCTGGCTGTGGCTTTTGACTTCATTTTACCTGACAAGCGCGTCAGGATTATGAAATTCCAGAGCCACTTTGTATTAAAAGATCAAAGACATGGTCCTGCCAATTAAACCTAGGGGTTTTATAGGAGTATGAAATAAATTTTGGCAACCCTGTTCAATATGTGCTATTTGTATGACTTGGGAGATAGAGATTCCAATAAGCTAAGTTATTTTTTATTTTCTAAAGTGTTTCCAACAGACGGGTTGAAATTTAATAACTTGCGAAAATATAGGAATTGCAGGAGAACGTAGCTGGCTTTATATGCTACTTAACCTTAGGTTCTTGATCACCTGGAGGAAGTGGTTTATACTGGAGGAAGTTGCTTATACTTTTGGATTAATAGCAGAACGTGAACTATGCATGGATTTCCAGTTGTTCTTTAGTCAGGGGTAGGCTTTAACACTTGACTAAGCCACTACCCCTTATATTAGAGAAGTTGTGGCAGTCTGGTGAAGTTCCTACCGACTGGAAAAGGGGAAACATAACCCCCTTTTTTTTAAAAAAAAAAAAAAAGGAAGTCCTGGGGAACTACAGTCTCACCTCAGTGCCCAGCAAGATCATGGAACAGATCCTCCTGGAAACTATGCTAAGTCACATGGAAAACAAGGGGATGATTGGTGACAGCCAACATGGATTCATTAAGGGCAAATCAAGCCTGACAGGTTTGGTGGCCTTCTATAACAGGGCCATGACATTGGTGGATAAGGGAAGACATCATCTACCTGGACTTCTGCAAAGCATTTGACACTGTCCTGTATGGCATCCTTGTTTCTAAATTGGAGAGGCATGGATTTGATGGACAGACTACTCAGTGGATAAGGAACTGGCTGGATGGTAGCACTTAAAGAGTTGCAGTCAACAGCTTAACGTCCAAGTGGAGACCAGTGACAAGTGGTGTTTCTCAGAGATCGCTACTGGGACCGGCACTGTATAACATCTTTGTTGGCTACATGGACAGTGGGACTGACGCACCCTCAGTAGGTCTGCTGACAACACCAAGCTGTGTGGTGCAGTCAACATGCTGTAAGGAAGAGATGCCATCCAGAGGTACCTTGACATGCTTCAGAGGAGAGCTCATGTGAACCTCATGAAACTCAACAAGGCCAAGTGCAAGGTCCTGCACCTGTCTAGGGGCAATACCAAGCACAAATACAGGCTGGGTAGAGAATGGATTGAGAGCAGCCCTGAGGAGAAAGACTTGGGGGTGTTGATTGATGAGAAGCTCAACGTGACCCAGCAATCTGTGCTTGCAGCCCAGAAAGCCAACAGTATCCTGGGCTGCAATATGATCTGGGATGGAGGTGACAGGGCTTGGAGAGGGAAGTATGTTACGAGAGCTGGTAGCTGGAAGTCAAAACTACTAGATGCCTGAGGAATAGAAATCCGTAGATAGTACTTGTTCCATAAAGTAATATATATTGCATGAAGACATGAAGATTGCTGAATTTGGAGACACTGCCTTGAAAAGCAAAGGCTGCATTGGAGCTGAAGATGAAAATGCAGCAGTACATGAGTTCTCTCTGAAATAACCTCTATTAACCTGTAGCCTATGTTGCAAAATAATCCTTTCTCTGACATGTGGGCCAGGACAGACTTTGCTTTCTGCTTCTTTGTCAGCATTTAGTGCTAGTTAATAATGAAATAGGAGTGGGTATACTACAACTTGGAGATAAATGTCATTTCACATTGCTAACAAAACTTGGGGGACTTGATAATTAGAGGTTATGGCTCAGTATTTTCTACAAGCAATTATGCCATGCAGATCTATTTCTTGAATTTCTGTAATACAAGATGATTTGTTTGTGAAACACAAAACTTAGGATTCAAAATACGTTTTTTTCCTCTACATTTTTAATGGGTATATTCCTGTCTATCAGAGAAAGCTCTTAACATTTCATACTTCTTTCCATTCCTTTGCTAGTGTAACCTAGGGGAAAAACTAAGATGCATTGAACTGGAACTCAGGAGACTTGAGCTCCATTTGAATGTCTCCCACAGCCTTTTTTGACCCGGGCAAGTCACCCTTCTATGCCCATTTCTTACCTGTATGTTATGGGGATAGTAACTGTTTGCCTCAGTTGCCTAATTAGACCATGAGCCTTGGGAATCCAAGCTGTATGAAGCCAGTAGCCAGTACAATGTTATCCTTATTTTAGTAAGCACTTTTAACATCTCCTGTACCTAAAAATATGTAACAAAAATGCAAAACTCTTGTAGAAATGGTAGATCCCTTTCTGTCTTTTGTGAACAGTCTTATAAGAAACATATGGAAGATATATGGGGAAAGGATGGTGACTATCGAGTTCCACTGTGAAAGCTTGAAAACAGCTTGGAGTTGAGACTATTGGATTTCTTACCCTGCTACCCTATCCATGAAAGCAGTAGTTGTTTTTGCAGAAAAGGAGTAATAAATGCTAGGAAGTGCTTAGAAGGGGTGACCATATGAATCTGCCTTGTATGAATACTGTTTGTTTCAAGAGTAGGAGCAAAAGTCTGAAACTTCGTAGGAAGAATATAGGCTATGACTAGCTTCATGCATCTTGGCTTCCTCACTAAAAGAAATCACTTGTTAAAACTGAGCAGATCTGTTTTGCTTCCTGCAATACTTGATGAGCAAGAAAACCTCCAGTGACTGGCTAATCTTACAAAAACTTTATTGTGCTTTCACTGTTCAGGGAAATTTTTAAGTTAGCATTAATATGAAAACCTACAGATGTTAGCTCTTTCTCCTTTGTCTAAGATCAGATTTATCTGACTAACCAACATTAAAAATGTGTAAATTTGTGGCAAACACAATGAATCTTGAATATATTAAAGAAACAAACAGATGAACCATCTGGAAACAAGATGTAGATCTGAAATAACTATGCCAGTGGCACAATCCAAGCATAATCCCTGGCATAATTTACACAGAGCAACTCTATCAAGAGCCAGAAACTATTCTTTTAGAAGGCACATTATCATTGCTTTTGCTGGGTAAATATTGACAAAGGAGTGGCACATGCTGTAGAAATGTATCTACATCCTGCATTCCCTCTAGGGAAACTTCTGTATTCTGAATTTTCCCTACTGCTTTTTTTTTTTAGCTTTTGCCTTTCCTAGCCCTTTCCCAGCCCTTTCCCATCTAAAATGCCTGCAGTAGGTGTGTCTCTGCAACTACAGGAATCAGTTTGTTAACTTCACAATTATTTTTGATAACTGATAGATACCTATTATAGTGCACAATTGATTATGCACACAAATGCTTAATATTATGTGAATAGGACAATTTGATAAGTGGAGAAAATTTGCACATCACCATTAAGTAGACCTTAATTTTGCCATGCACCATTAAAGATTCACACGTAATTCATCAGCTTTTCTCTTTCTGCTATCACCTGAAAAGATTTCCCATTGTCACATCCTCCCAGTGGAAACTACTGATGAGTGAAAGTAGTAGATTTTACTATTATGTGACTAACTGTTTCAGCTGGGTGTGTTTTCTCATGGTGCTGGAATGTTTTGGCAGCCTGCAGTTTCATTGGTAGTGATCACGAAGCAACGCAAATTAGATCTTGTATTCTTTACATCTTTACATAGCTGGCAAAGGTGAGACACCTTAACAAACAATGCATCTTAAAGGATATTTGCAGGGTATTTTGAATGGTGAATATATTGCAAACCTGGATAGAAACTAGGTTGCAGTATATCTTATGAAGTGACTGATTTAAACCCATACCTAATGTATCTTGTAGGTTAGCATTAATTTGACTTGCTGAGTGGATGGGATTTATGGGTATAATGCATTGCAGTAGACAAATAAAAACATCCTCCTTCAGTAATAAAGGTGAAGGCAGGCTCCATACTGGCAAGCCAAGCACCGTCTTCTAAGCTTTAGCTGTGTAATACCCATCTTACTGCTGTGGCACAGTGATGCAACACATTGCAAATGACCCCTGTCAGGAAATACCATTCTCATATTTGACTTTAAGCTTAGATTTCCTTGATCTTTTAAAAATCTCCACTCAGCATTTGTCTCTTCAACACTGTTGCCATTTCCCCCACCTCTTTCTCCTTCCTATTTTGTAATCGTTCTTAGCATCTTAACTTCCTACTCCCTCAAGCATTTCAAAAGGTTTTATTGCCTTCCTCCTCACTTTTGTTTGTATCTGACTTGGTTCTGTAACACGTAACAGCAACATTAAAATACTTGTGCTATTACTTACTAGTACGTCATGCAAGCACAATCACAGCAAGGCTTTGCTCTGGAAAACTTACAGCTTTAATTAGGCTTGCAGTTTTAATTATATTTCCAGAACAAACCTTGGAAATGGACATGGAGAAAAGGAAGAGATTTTCCACACTGGTAGCAGAGTTAGAAATAGAACCTATATATCTTTTGACTTACTGCATACTTTGTCATTCTACTGGTAGTTCTTTTGCTTCTACTCTTTCCATAAGGAAATTCGCCTCACTTTGCCTTTCAGGAAAAGATGACATGTTGATTGTGAAACCTCTTCTACAAAAGTAAGGGCTTGACTTACTGAAATGAAGCTCCATTACACTCATAGCCAAGCCTATACCAAAGACCTAGTTGGGATTGTACTCAAATTATGAAGTGTTTGTCTGAAATGTAACCTACTTTGTAGCTTGATCTTTCCTCTTCAATAGGAGCTTGAGAACACAGTTAAATAATCGGAATAAAATAAAGATGTTTCGGTCTGTGCAAATGGGTTGGATGATGATTTAAACAGGTAAATGAGATTTCCCTTCATTTGTGGAGAAGCTGTACATACATATCCAAAGATGAGTATTATTTTTTCCCCTTTTTTCCTTTTATTTTTCACTTTTGGGATTACTTTAGAGCCTGGCAACTGTTTGCTTTTTCCAAATCTCTGGAAATTATGATCTGTGTGTGTGCCTTCACCTGTGAGGTCAGCCAAAGGATTTTGCTATTGCTGAGACAGATTTCTTTTAAGCTCTAAATACTCCACATCCTAACAAACTCAAGAAAACTTATATCTTGCAAGAATGACCCAGAGCTTTGTGAATCAAAACAATGCCTTCCCTCACTAATAATGGAAAACTTTTGGGGTTTTGGCAGTGGAGGTTTGTTTGCTTGGTGTTTGACCCTGAACATTCTTAGGCCTGAACAATCTCATCTACTCAAGTGAACTAAATGAACATACTCAAGCGAATGAAGTTCCACAAACACTTAAGAGCTTGCTGGCTAACTTCTTGAAAGATATGCTCGAGTTCAGCCACAAATTACTTGGCTAGACACTGGAATTGCTGGGTGAAATTCTATGGTCTGTGTTTTGCAGCACTTCAGACTAGATGATCACAGTGGTCCCTTCTGACCTTGAAATATGTGGCTTGGGTGCTAACCTATGTTAGCAAAGCCAGAGTGAGGAACATAGGAATGTAAGGGGTTAGCATATGAGAACTTGTTTGGTTTTTAATTTTACTTTTAGCACAGCCCCTAATCAAAAGAATCAAGTTGTCTGGAAGCTCTGACAAACTACTTGGCAGTACTTAATCACTTGCTCAGTTCAGGGAAAAAGATATCAGTTAATCAGGGGGATTTTTCTAACCACCTTTCTGAGATTTTTCTCAAAGTCTTCATGTCGCCAGTCCTTTAGGGGCTCCTGATGTTACAGAACCTGCATGGTCTTAGCTGTAGCATTTACTTCTGAAGGGTTTGTTGTAACAAACAGTATAAAAAATCCTAGGATTTTCCATCTTTAATTTATTACTGTTTCTAGTTATAGATGAAGAAACTGAGCAATTTTTTTTTTATCCCCCCTTTTCTTATTTTCTGTTAAACCAATTCTGTAGTAGTGTTATTTCAAAGAAGAGGTTTTATACTGCTTTTGCCATGAGAAGGCTTATTCTGGAGTGCTTACTGGGCACGCTTCAACAAGATTCTCTCCTTTTTCCTGAGATACAATGGCGAAATGGGGTGTTTAATTTTTATTTTTAATACAAAAACATTTTAAAGCACAATGCTTACAAATAAATGTCTTGTACAACAGTTTATTTTGCTCCCTTTTATTGTGATAAACATTTAATTGCAAGGCAATTTACATGTGTTGAGCTCCCACTAGAAATTCAATATATAGCTGTATATCAAATGTGATATTGACAACTATGCGTATAAGATAATTGCATATGTAAGCTCCCTTATTATGTCACTTATCAAGCGAAGGTGTAAGAGAGCCATTCACATCCATGTTTCTTTCTCAGGCTTTTAACTGCTGTTTCTCCAAACTACTCAGAAGAGAGAGGAATAGCACGGGGTTGTGCAGGCTGAAGGTAAGGGTAAAAGGGTAAAAGTCCATCTCTGTTACACTGGTTTGAAATGCAGAGTAAAAAGTCAGATTTATTGTAAAACGTAGAGGATTGACTGCTCTTCTTGCATGACTGTACAAGTGGAAAATGCATCCTACCTCAGCTGTAACTACTGTGAGTTGTTAGGGTTTCTCTCTTTCTAATATGAATTCAGAATTCATTTTCAGCGTATAACCATTTTTTTTCTACTTGCTGAACAGGACTAAATACTGCAAATAGAAAGCTACTAGCGCATGAGTAGCATGTAGGTAGATTAATTTATCCAGAGGTGGTATCTGTTGGTGCTAGTTTCTGAAGCTGATACTGGTGGCTGTTGTGTAAAGTCAGCCCACACTGAAATTCAAAATCATTGAGAAGCAATCTGTCTAAAGCACTTCTGACAGCTTGTATCTTCCAGTTGGATGATTGGCTCACTTAAAGGCTGGGCTTGATGTGGGTTGTATTTCTGCAACGTGAAAGACTTACTGCTTTTTCACGTTTTACAACTTTTGTCCAGTAGGTTTTGGTGAATAGAAAGTACTGCTGATTGTACAGTGATATACAGAAAGATAAAAAGGATGAGGTGTTATATTTTTACCTGCAGATTGTGGTGAGAAATGATAGATAGGTGAGCTCCTGGTGTCCATGTTGTTTCACTGTAGCTCATCCCACAAATGCTATGTCTTAGGCTACAAGAGAGCTCTCTAAATCAAGATGCTGTAGTCAAGAACATAAACCATTTACCTATTGATCAGAACCATACAGAACTGCTTTAAAAGTCTGTCCCTGCATTCACTGAAGTCAATTTCTTTCTTGATTATTTCAAGGTCCAGCTCAGAATGCCAGAAAGGACTGTGCCTAAACGGAACTGTAACCTGAAAACTCAGCCTATATATAGGTACAATTTACATACTGAGAATCTAATTATCCTCCTAGATATTCTGTTCATTTTCTTATCATTCCCTCTAGCTTTTCCGTTTAGGTCTTGCTGAGTTTGGAAATTTCCCCCTCTCTCTTTTTGGAGGTGAGAAAGGGAATTTTCTGTATTCCTGGTGAAAATTTCTACTCCCTGATGGTTGGATCCCATTTTCTCACTGATGCACTAGAAGAAGAATGTAATTAACTGCATTATCTCTGTGTAAGAGCTACATAAATCTACTTAGGAGAAGAAGACTCAATAAGGGGATAATTTCCTCCTTTGATATGTCTGACTTCTATTGATTTGAGTGAAAATGTATGTGCATCTTACATAGAGAAGGACCTGAACTAAAATTTTTGTGTTGATCTACTAAATTAGGTGGAAAAATAGGAGACAAACTTTGCTTCCCATAAAGACTTCATTTTGCAAATAGCTGGGAAGTATAGGAAAGAAAGTATTTCTTGAAGTGTGTCATGTTAACAGGCTAATTCTGCAAAGACCCTTGAACAGTTAAACAAGTTGAATACAGTAAATTCTTTATTATTTTAAATAACACAAAGAGTTTCCTTTCATCCCCTGTTTCAAGCATAGAGTAAAATTACTGTAGGAGCAAAAGTAGTGACAAATCATAGGCTGTTGTGTGTGATGCTTTTAAAATTAAGCAACTAATCTCTTCAGTTTACCCTCGCAAGAAATTAAGAAGAAACATTCATAAAGCAACATTATTCTCGTGACATTCTTAGCACTATTACTCATCACAAATTCTCAGTTAATCCTGAGATTGGCCAGTTTTGTCATTTAACACCCCCCCCCCTTATCTGTTTTCCTAAAGGAAAGCAGGGTGACACGAAGTTTTCTCATCCTTTCTGAAACAAGAGAGTGCCCTGATGCAGGGATTGTGTGCGAGAGGTGTAAAATAGCTCTTAGTGCCATTTCTGGAACACACGCATTTTAGGGAGGCCTTTCTGTTTCACTGCTGACAGAAGTGGGAGAGGAGCCCGTCATGCCACTGTGCAGGTGGTGGTGTGCCAAATGGCCCCATGCCGTTTGCAGCTTCCACACTATGCTCTCCTGCAAGAATCACCTTATCTGCTGGACCAATGAGACCATTAATAGAAACCCTGTAGTATGCCATCAGAGCTCAGCTCCTTGATCAATAGTTATTTACTTCTGAGAGGTCAGAGCTTGACTAATATAGCTGAATAATTTTATTGATAGATAACATAACAATGAAAAATAAAGTTTAAAATAGAAGATGAATGAATTCAGCACTTTCTTCGGGGATGAATATTATTATTTGAAAATTTTAATAGCTGGTGGAATGCTGAAAGGGCAGACAACAGGAGCATTGAATAATTGTCCTAGGACTACAATCAGAATTCCATTATTGACCTCTGCTAATATTCTACTGTAACTGTCTGCTAAATTGGTTCCTTGGGGCTTGAAATATACAGTGATGTTATGAGTTCCTATTGTAAATTGCCACACAGAAAAGTAGCAAGTCTCTGAAATAGTGCTGGCCCTGGTTTGATCAATACTCAATTCTAAGCAGTGCAAGAGGCAACTGTTGCCATAGAAACATTGATGTCACCGAGGTTGAACAGTGGCTCTTACAACAAATCATTTCCTTTGAGCAGTTGTAATTGACTATATGTACAGTTTGCTGTCACCTGAGACTATTTACATCAAGCCAGTAACAGAGCTGCATTAGTTATTCTGGGAGTAAGAGGGTTAGCTCTTCTTTTTGTGACCTTACAAATACCTAGGAGGATATTGCCATGGCAACCAGAGATATAACAGGATGAACATTAAGGTAGCTACATAATGCAGTGGCATTCTTTTGGTGCACGAGAGGTAGTTTTAATAAACTTTACCTAGCCATTGCATCATATAAACATTACATTAGATGTATCTCTGTCACAACTTCTGACTTCCGTAAATGCTACCTTTGGCATAGGTAAAGGCACGAATCTTTGAAACCACTGCAGAACTTGAATGCTACCCATTTTGCACTGACGTGTTACAGAAACGCATTTTTGCAGCATTAGGGAATGAGTTTAGGATGGAGACCCTTTTTCTGCTCTCAGATGTAATGGTGCATGTTGGTCTGCAGATTGTGCTCTTTTCAGAATTTGTCTGAATTGCTAAGGTCCATTTTCTCAGTTAGCTAGGTATTATTTACATGTATTTTTTACACATAAAGTCAGCCAGGTGATTAAATACCTTTATGCCCTCACATCACAATCTTTTATCCCAATGGAGGTTTTAAAGTAGGTACTATATAAACTTCTTTAGTGCTTCCCCCGTGACATCTGCCTTTGTTCTCTGAATGATTCCTCTGGAGCCAGTGGAACGTCGTCGTGCCCTGCAATGCTTGGTAGTTCCATAGAAGGGTGAGATCAGGTTGTAAAGCACCTGCAGTGCCCAGCAGCACCCAAGCAGTTAAAAGTAAAACCTCAGTAATGCCTAATGTAGATGCTCTCTAAATGCAAATCAATGACCTTGACATGAAAATGCATGTTATAGTTCTTTTAAAAAAGAGCGGTATCTGATGTGATACTGTAATTACCCGAAAGTGCTATGTTCTGTAGCTTTAGTGACTTGTCAGTCAGACACATAGACCAACATTCTCTAGTACATCAATAATAAAAATACTGTGCATCTACAAACCATGAAATTCCAGATGTAAATAGCTAGCCTCCCTATGCCTATAATTGCACATATAGGCACTGTTTTCATGTTTTATACTGCAAAAATGTAAAACTAATGATTGTTTATTCTAATAGTAAGATATATAGGCTCCATGGCATCACAATCATAACTATTGAGGAAACAGATTGTTACACAGGTTTTTAAAATACAATGCCAATGAAATCTCCTTGCATCTCACAGCTATCACTTCTTTCACAAAATGCCACGTGTGAGATACTGTTTATGATAATGTATGGTTGACTCATGGAAATTCATAGCCACAAGAGATAAAGACCTCCAAGACCTTTCTCAAAAAAATAAAAATCTATAACAATGCAACAGGAAAGAGCTGGTTTAAAATGTAATATTTCTATAAATAGGATATATTTAAAAAGGCTATTTTCATATTCTAGGACATATCTCTCTGGTGACAAGGAAGAAATTCCCCTTAGTCTACCCAGAAAGCATTTCAGACTTTCTTGGATCTACTATTGAAATTTCTATTTCTGTTTGCTGTTATGGACAAAATCCAGGGGAATTACACCACTGGTACAGCAATTTGTTTACTAGAATGTTTCAGAAAGAGATTAGGCCACAGGTGTTGCCTAGCATTCGGGTGAAAGAATTATGGCATTTTATGCTATTTAGAAATACACTTTGAGGGAATGTATTTTTGAAATGCAACATGAAATCACAGCTGTATAATATACAGTGTATAAAAGTAACTGAAAATAAAGTATGTGCTGACATTTTGATTTAGGTGCAATAAAATTAATTTACAGGGAAGAACTGAGAACACTGCATTCTTTCCTTGCTTCAGT
>NW_009936202.1:48991-113155 GCF_000696875.1 Nestor notabilis | reverse complement strand
CAAACATGGCCTTCTTTCCCTACCCACCCACCTTTTTCTCTAAGGAAGGCTGTATAACTTTTCTGGTGTACAGAGAACAATCTCTAATATTATATGTTTTGTGATCCTGTCACATAGATGACTGAAAAAGAATATGGCCCTGTTGATACATTTAAAAAATCCTTCACTAGAGCCCCAAAGCAAGCATTTTTTTAGTATTCAGAGACTGCACAGACAAAGGTCTGGTGGTGACTCTGTTCTCATTTTGTTTCTGGGTGGCCATGTCATCTGTTATTTGGCTCTGGTCTAGTTCACATTTTGGGTTCAGCATAGTATTGTGTGATTTTGGTTTGCTTCCACTGTTGTAGTTGCTGTTAGTGTGCAGTTGACCTGCTGCTTGCTTAGATGAGACAATCCTTTCTGAAGTGCTTATGATTGGTTTTCAATAGTTCGGAGGAAAACTTGAATAAAAGCAAGAGTTGAGATTAAAATGGCATTTATGTTTGGACAGTCTAATACTCTGGAAATTCTTGAACTGTGAAAAGCATTGTCAAAGTGTGAGCTATAAAACCGTGGGCAGCAGCATCAGATGCAAAGGAGATCTGAGAACTATTTATGTAACAGGCATACTTACTGAAAATGTCACACTATTTTGGTAACTGTGAAAAGCCTTCAGTCCTTTGCGTAGTTAGAGCAACACAGCAGTGAGGACAGGTTAAAAATATGGGGTGCTGAGAGGTAGGTAGAGCAGTGGACATACAAGAAGCAGCAGCAGCACAAGTACAAAAGGGTTGAGATTCTGCTGTCATTACAGATATCCTTCTGTACCCTTCATGATTCACTGGCAAAGAAATGCAGACACAGTACTGAGAGCCTCTCTGCTGAAGTGCAGAGCCTGGGACAGGAAGAAGTATTTTATACATTAGAAGTGCTAATGCAGTCCAGGACTGTGAGCCATGAGTGCAGTATAGCCAAGGGACAGTTCTCGAAGCTTGATGAGCTCTACAAATGTGTGTGTGAAATACTCAGCAGAAAGCCTTAGGTTGCCAGTAGTCTTTGGCCAGCATCGTATATAAACTTTCCATGACCCACAGAGACAGCTATGCTCAGTGAGAATGCTGAAGAGGTTGAAACTCAGGGTAGGGTTCTCAGGAGATGGAGGCCTAGAAAAGGAGAGTTAAATTCTCAAAGCTGGATCTTACAGTCTTTATAATGAATTCCAACAGGTCGATTAAAATGAACGCAAACCAAACTTTGTTCAGCACTGCATCCTCCATCCTGGAAAAGGAACGTGGCAGATCAGTTTTGTTCCTCTCCTTCTTGTGGCTCTTTCTGCAGTGGATATGCTTCCTTATAATAGCTGTTACTTAATGGCTGTTCTGTTAGCTATTGCAAATGGAACACACTTGACCAAAAATTTTGTCTTTAAGAAGCTTCGGAAATGTAAAGGTCTTATGGAAAGAAATGAAATTGTTTCCCAAATGTGAATGCAATAGAAAGTCAGTAAGGAATTCTTTTCTGGCTCTGGATGTCTTTTATGGCCTGGAATTCTGAAAGGTGCTGTTGCCTCTCTTTCTCCATCCCCTTGCCACCCCTTAAGTAACTTCTATGAATTCAGCATCAATTACTCTTGATGGACTTTGCTGTTCAGAAAAGTCAGAAACAGCTCCATTGTCTTCAGTGGAATTTTCCTTTTCAGTTTTGGCACTTTGTCATTCCCAGTACTGGTGTTAAATTTCAATTTTTGAATTTTTGTCAGAGATGTAGTCATAAATGTATTACTACATTTATGCTTTTAGGTTGCCATGGTTTAAAGTCTTCCTTTTTCTCCACTTTTTCTTAGGAATTAATTTTCCATTGATAAAGGTTTGGGATTAGATGTGTCATAGATGCATGTTTAGAAGGGCAGATCTGCAGTAGTGTGCAAGACTGCCATCCCGTTGGCTGTCACTGGTGGATGGGTCCCCACAGCCGTCAGTGACTGAGAATGTCTGCGCATGAGAAGAGTGAGGGAATGAAGGAAGGGAAACAGAGAGGGTGCTGCTCTGTCTGAGAAAGCTCTGTCAGCACAACAAGGTGTTTTAATACTGTCTTAAGACCTTAATGTGCTAAGATGCCCACAAGCTTTTCCACGAGTGAATCTTGCACTACTGTGACCCTGATAGTTAAGGCAGCTGTATGTCTTCCCCTGCACCCCTATTTGTCATACCGGCTGTTTCAGGGCTACAGTCTTCTGGAAATGAACTGTGTTTCTCCATACACTGGAGGAAGAGAAATTTTCTGTGGCCTGGATATTGCTGAGGGAAGGTTCTGTTGGGATTCTTGGGTCTGTCCCATTTGCCTGGGTTATGCCTTTAAAGAGTAGGAAAGCCACGTGTGTCCTCTGTGTCTGGGATGCTGAGCCGTGACTCCTTCAGGTGCTTTGACCCATTTTTATGAGGGAAGTAAGCCTGGCACAGCTCAGCATCTGCAACCTAGTGCCTCCTCTCAGCCAGTACTATTTCCTGAGCCCTTGTATCATCCTATCTGAGCAGAGGGAGAGTGAGGATGTTCATTCAAGTTCTTTTACAGAAGGAAGTTGTGACAGCTATGATGAATGAGGAAGAAGTTGTGAAGAAGCAAGAACCAGGTGGGGAGGTGAGGAAGCAATCATGGGAATAGCTTCAGACTATCTTGCAGGTCTGGGGCTGCCTACCTGTCTAGGATTATGTGAAAGGAGACCATGTTTTCAGAGCTGGGTCTTGGCCGTCCACAGCACAACCTGTTAGTTATGGAGAAATTGGTTGTTTGGCATCTGCTTGCACATTGGCTGTCTAATACACAGGTAATTACTTTGGTCTTTAGGTATGTCTTACACCAAACGCAGACATCCAGTGGCAAAAAACTCCCAATGCAGCCAGGTTTTTTGTTGTCAATGCCATTTCTCCTGCAATGCTTCCCCCCCACACCCCGAGTTTGCTTTGCTTTCTAGTTTTGGGTAGCTTTCAATCAATCTGATGACAAATATAAGTACTTATTATATAAAGCAGTATTAAGTACTTTTGTTGGCACTGGCCATTTCATGAACTAAGTTTCTTCTCCAACACTCCAATATAAACCATTGTTTGGCAATGGATGGTAAATTAATCTTCATATTCCAATTCCTTCTATGCAGTTGATACTAAGATTCATAATGCTTTTTTGGTTTAAGTATGTAAATCTCTGACTGTGCTATTCTCTTAGCAGGGCTATATAACAACATCTAGGTCTACACTTAAGTGAATCTTTCCATTCCAAAATAGGAAATGCTGACCTCAAAACAGTATGAGTTATGGATTTCTTTTCATGGCAATACATGATTGACTTTACCCAGGGTGTAGGAAGAAAATACAACAGAAACTATGCACTCCATTTGTCCTTCATGCAGACAAGCATGGAGTTCCTATAGTATTATATATTGCATCTACCTTGGTATCAATATAAGATTATTAGCAGATAATAATATTAAAGTTCATCATGATTAATGTAATTAACAAGCATGCAGAAAGCAATAAAGATTTTCCTGTGTTACTGGAAATGCTTTTAGTTGCCATTATGGTCTCCACCATTGTGTATCTCATATTTAAGACTGTTATTTCCTTTAGCTGGAAGCTTGCTTCTTTTGCAAAAAGTAGAGGTGGGCTGGAGAGTTCATCTAACATAAAGCACTTCTGGGCCAGAATACTTATGCAGAGGAAGGAACTTGCTCACTTAAGAAAGTGGTGGGACATGCTGCCTCCTTTCCTGGCCGTACTTTTGCTGTTATTAAATAACATAAATAATAATAATAATAAATTATTAATAGCAAATTATACTTAGCACTTATATATGTATTTTATTACCCCAAGGTGGAGTTAGGCCTTATTTGCTCAGTGCAGTAGGCCAAATGCTTCTCAGCATTTAGGTTTGATTTTTGTTGAGAATCAGACTAGCCTTATACCGTAGTTTAAAAACTACCTCCAAAAGCGCAAAACAAGGGTGCTAGCATAGGTTCCATGCTTGTCATTTAATCTGATGATGTCTAGAGTGGCACCATGGACATTAAAGGGAAAAAATGCACTGTGCTACTGCCACTGCCAGAAAAGAACTTCTGAGAGTAGACATGTGAAGGTCTGTGTTAGAAGGCAGAGTTGATCTGGGTTAAATTCAGATTTCCTTGTCTGTGGTTTGTTATAGAGGTGTTTTGAGCTTAGAGGATTGAATATGGACTATCTCAAAAGGAACAGACTTTAGTTAGGAGAATGATAGCTTTACATTAGTAGTAGAAAGAGCAAAACTGTCATAAGGACAACAGTGAAGAAGTAGTAGAACAAATGTTCTAGCAAGATGGAGGAAGCTCTGTGGATGAACTGAAGGGATGATTTGCTCAGCTGGCCTATGTTCCTGTTGATCAGTGTCTACAAAGAACATGATGGCCTCTTTTCTTGATTACATATATTACCAATTCAAGACAAATCAGACAAATCAACTTGGACAAATCTGTTTAATCATTCCTGGGCAAACTGGGCAGCCATGCATTCCTAGTGTTAAAATACTGCACTATCGATCTGTTTTGGTACTATGAATGGCTTTAGAAGACCCACGACACTGGTTTAACTTTTGATTCTTTGAGAATAGATATGTGTTATGGAGCATGGTTGGACCTGCATCACAGTCTCAGTAATAAATGATGTTCATTAGATGCAGGTATACTTGTACAAAACAAACCCTGTTCTTTCTGAGACTAGGATGAGATATGCTACTTTGCAGCAGAGAGCCTGACTGATGTAGAGTAAAGCTTAACACCTAATTAGAGACCAGACTTCCCCTTCCTGAGATTCAGAGGCATTAATTAAAGAAAGAAATTTATTACAACCTGCTCCATTATCTCCAGTCACCTTTACACAGATGAAGACTAAATTCTCTCTCTTTCTAACAGAGCTCTGCACAAAGGGCTATAGCAGTTTGGCAGAGACTTTGTACTTTATGCAGGCAAGCAAAAGAGGATTTAAGAGAGATGGTCCACTTGGTAGATCTACTTTATAAATCATGTTTCTTCTCCATCTACTCTCTGTTTCTAGGTGATGTTTATACAGTGAACCATGAGTTAACACCACTTTTGGAAAAGGGTATTATCTCCTGGTCTATCATCCTGGCAGAGACATTCAGAGCAGGTGCCATACTTGTACAACTGGTACTGACTAGCACCAGGCTCAGGTTGAATGCTTTTCAACACACTGTGTGCATGGCATAGGTATTGGAGGCTGATGCCTTTGAACTCCATTGTGTCACTCCAATCTGCCTGCCATTGCTGTAGGCTCTTAGGGGGATTACTTTATTTTCTAGGTGAGAAGAGGTCTGCTAGTTCCCAGATGTGGAGGCAAGTTTCATGTTTTTGTAGGACAAATTGACAGTAGCTTCAGAGCAGAAACAAGTGTCACGCTTGGGAAGATAATGGTACTGACCATGTCCAAATTGCAAACCAGCAATTCAGTGTGGGAAAAGAGCAAGAGAAGCTAAGAATCTTATGATGAGAATAAAGTAAAAAGAAGACACTTGCTACTGATGCAATTCTTTAAAAAAGTTATTCTCAAGTATAAAAGCTTGTCAAACATCAGAAAATCTGTTGCTGTCCTCACAGAAAGAGGCTGTTGGCAAAGGGAACACCCTGAGAATTAGTACACAGTTTAGACAACACTTAATTGCTCGATGAACAGAAGAAAAAATACCAGAGAGACTTCATACATGGGGACCAGCCTTTCTGTGTGATTAGTTTGGTCTGATTAGATAAACTTCCACAGAGTAGTTCCAAAGAAGCTATTTATAGTTAATCATAAAGACAAGTCAGAGATTTTTACAGGAAGCTGGAAAAGAGGTCTCTTTCTGAGGCCATCTGGAATTCCTCTGAGTCTCATCAAAAGAGCCTTGGCTACCTTACCCTGACAAAGACAAGGAGCAAAGAAAGAGGCCCTATTCTAGCTGGGCACAGACAACTAAACAGGTAGTTCTCTCAGCTGTAATGCCTTTGAAACAGCACTGGAGATTGGAGGTAGCACTTCACAGAGCACGAGGACACTGGAACAATTGGGACTGGTGCTGGGGTTGCAATCAGCATTGTCCAGACTGCGTGAGTGGTGTCTGGCAGTATGGGTACAGAGTATGCAAACTCCTCACACAGTTGCCCTGTATTCCCATAAAAGACAAGCAGTATTTATCCGCTGATGAAAAGGGACTTCTGGCTGATTCTTTCTGTACCAATATTTGCTGTGATGAAGAGCAGATTGATTATAGTCATATGCAGGTGCTCTGACTGTGGGAGAGTGTTTTTTCCCCACATAACTTACTGGTATTACAGGGAGCTTGCTTTATTAGCTCATTCCTAGTTCATCTAATGAATTTTCAGCTTTCAGAGCCCCTCTATACATATATTTCCCACTGAAAGGCAAGGAGAATAGTTTTTAAAATTACAGGAGAAGTAAATAATTCTGAGCAGTGTTGAACCCTGCTGCCTAGGCCTATGCTTTATAGATAATTGTTCATTGATCTGTCTGGTGGGAAGGAACTTCTGGATCTCTTATATCAACATCCTGTTGATTCTGGGAGTTGGGGTTATTTCCCTCTCTTCTCTCTCCCTCACTCTACATTTTTTAGATTTCTGTTTTTGAAAGAATGCCAAATAACAGGCTAAATAGGTCAAAGACTGTAGGAGAGGAAGAACGTGGATGGAAACTTTAAACAGACACAGAGCCAAGGTAAAGAGCCTTGAGGAAAAGAAAATGCATCTTGCACTTTCTTTTCAGCTACAGCATGTTTAGGATAGGTGACTGATGGCATTATTAATGAGTAGGCAGGATTACTGTGCTTATGTGATGGCATTTTGTGCAAGTATGCATTGATATATTGGACAGAGACTGTAACGTACCTGAAACTGGACAATTGTATAAACCTTAGGCAAGTTTCTTTTTGAGTGAGAGCTTTTCTCCTGTTCCAAAACACAATGTTGTCTTCTTGCTTTGTGCTCAGTAGAGCAATATTTTTATCATTCTTTTTAACTGAGACGATAAGGAGGATGCCCAAGAGCTTTGTCTAATCATTTAGCTAATGATCCTGCTCTGTAATATCCGTTCAAGTGTTTAATTCAGTTTAGATTACTACTCTGATAGTCCTTTCTAGCCATTGGTTTTGGTAGGACTCACTTCTACACACAGCATCTCCTGAAGAGGGAAGGTTGTAGTTCAGCTCTGGATTACTGACAGTGTCTTATTTCAACTTGTGCCTTAGTGTTGGGCATTGAAACCAAATATTAATCTTCAGTTTATATTAAAGTATCTTGAACTGTACCCCAGATTTCACATGTATGTTTTGTGGGTCAAAATATTTAAAAATAACACAGTTTGTAGCATAACAGCATATCCAATTATCTTACTTGTAGGGAGGAAGGAACTGTTACTACTCTGTGTAGTAATCACTATGCACCTGTGTAACCTTTCTGTTGTGCAGGCAAAAAGCCCTTAAGCCGTCCCACCCTCAAGTGTTTAAAAAACATAGCTCCATAATATGCTGGAGAGTTTATGCAGTAGAGCTATTAGAAGAACCAGAGAAACCTGTGGGCAGATGCAGGAACTACACTGCATTGTTAAAAGAAAGAACGAACTTTGTGTCTTTAATGCTTAGCTGTCTTCTTATGTATTTGAACACACCGGGACAGACTCTTAGCTAGAAACTTAAAGCACCTTCTCTGATGTGCAGCACTTTCTATGTCTTGATGCTTCAGTTTGAAGTGTTTTAAATTTCTGCCACATCACCTGCTGTATTTTTCTCCAGTATCTAAGCACATCAGTTTCCAGTTTATTAACTGCTAGTTTTTCACTCAGAGTAAGATGTTCTGAGGAAGAGCATTATGATATATTCATCTATTATGTTCTTTTGAAACTTTCTAGCAAACAAACAAAGCAAAAATAGCTAGACAAGCATGACTGGAAGACTCCCGAGGTCCCCATTTCACCTCTCATTGAAAAGTCATTAAAGCTGTGGCTAGTCAGCAAATCTAAAATCTAGCACCTGTTTGCCAGATAAAAACCAGCTGCACTGTATGTATATTATTTAACCCATCTGCAATTTGCATACCATATGCAGTGCCACTTGTTTAAGTGCATTTGCTTAAGGTGTTTTTGGATATAATGTTTTTATGAAAGATGAAAAGTTGATGCTATAGACTGAAACTTGTAAGACTTTGTGATAGCAGTATCTTGAAGTCATGAGATTACATGAAGGTTGAATTTTTGAGTTGTGGAGTTTTTGTTTCTTTATTTTTCATTTCAACAATTCAACCCTCTTTTTTGTTCTAAGTATATATTTCCCCTCTTAGCTTATTTCTTCATTAGCTTTGATTAGGTCATGACTTATTGAGGATAAATGAATTCTCTTTTTTCTTTCACAATAATTAGAAAAAGACAAGTTCCCTGGGCAAGCCAGTCTTTTGGAATCCTTCTTCCTTAGTGCATGTGGGACATTCCTGTGATATGAGTTCATTTTAAGATTGTTTCTCTTCCTTTAACACAGAGCTGGCATGTAAAACTACTTTCCCTTTTTCTAAAAATTATTGTCCTCTGAAGTGTCTGGAATTCTGAAACTGAAGTAACAGAAAATCTCGTCTGCTTTCAATCTACTGGCATTTTCTGCTGTCCTCCATTTTGTTCACATACATTGGTGAAAGTCCTATAAAGTTTTTCATAGGCTTCGAGGTAAGATCAGATTTACATGAGGTTTGCTGCAGTGACAGTCTGAAATGGCATGAAAATATGGATAGTGCTAGAAAACTTACATCCTAGGCGTGTAGTAGACAACAGGGAAGGAGTGGAGTTGAATCTGAATTTCATACTGGATAACACAATATTTGACATTCCTCATTATATCCAGTATTATCTTCTGAATAAGTTTTCATTAAGCTGTAAAAAATACTCATTATAAAATAGTACATTTATTTGTGAGATTCAATCACAAAGGAAGAGCGAGTTGTGAGATTAGTAGGATTTTAGTGCTTGATAGACTTCGATTCAGGTTTTGGTTCTGCTATAGATTGACTGTGTGTTCTTGGGCAAGTTGCTTATTCTCTGTGTGGCTAATTTTCATACTGTAAAATATATATATATAAACACTAATATTTGTTTTCTCTTTACTCTTACGCACTATGATCAAACTGGTGATACTCTATTACTTACCCTGTACATATGATGCAGCCGTAATCTTTAGTCTGTGACATGAGGTTATCTGTCAAACTATAGAAGAATAGCAGAAACTAATCTTGGAGATTCTGAGTGTTTCCTAACACTTTCAATTCCATTTTACTTCTGTGGAAACCTGTGTTATCTCACAGAGGACATGACTGATAAAATTCTAAGAGATCCACAGAAATTATACCACCGGTGCAGTAATTATGACCTAGTAATTATGATCCTTAGAAAATTCATATTGTACTGTCTTTTCCTCTTTCTTTCCTGGTGCTAAATTATGTTGAACAACCACTAATCCTTTCCTGAAATCTACTTTGCATATAAGGAATTTCTAAGTGATTACTGCAGAGCTGTTTGTCAAGAACAGAAGCAGCATGTGATCTGCATAGTAGTAAGTTGGTTCATGTGACAGCTCTGTCATTGAATATGGGCTTGGTGATTCAGCACCACGAAACAAATTCCAGTTTTAATGAGCAATTGCTAGAGGTATGTCTCAGTAACTTTCTGTAGTAGCATAAACTTATGTAAGTTCATCTCTGAAGTTGCTCAGGTTAGATAAAAATAAAGTCCATTTAAACATTTTGTTTCCAAAACCTCATCCTGTTATAATTTATAGCAAATCCTTCTAAAACCTGTGTTAGAGGTAGCAATTGTTAGTCCATGCCTATTGCCATTTTATTTTCACAAGAAAACCCTGAAAAAGCTTTTCCTATGTAAAAGCCAGTTTCTACTGCATACAGTTTATTCTTGGTCTCCTTGTACAAGCACAGAATAGTAACTTCTGCTGTGACACTGGTGTTTCCTTAGAGAAGACATTTCAGCTAAACAGAAGGGCAAAACAAGGTCATTGGCTTTCTGTATCTAACAGTGAGCTTTAAGAAATGAGTCAGACCTACAGATGGAATGATAGTTTGCCTTGTCATGAGAACACACATCTTCAAAAGGTTCCTGCTTTGGAAAAATAAAGCAAAAACCATAAGGAACCACTTAAGGAGGCTGCATAAATAATTTGCCATTTGTGAGCAATATATGCAAAATGATAGGACTGCAAGGACTGGATTTGATGGAAAAGCTTCTAACCATTTAAACTGCCATCCTGGTGTTTATTACCTGAATCACCTCCGGGAGTCTGATAAACACCTGTGATCTGCTGGTAATTCAGGAAAGGAAGCAGCACTCTGCATGACCTGCTTTTTTTCTCTCAAGCAGTCATGGTGTAATAAACAGGGTACAGTGATTTGGAACATGCAACGAATATATTTAGACAAGTTAAGGCTACTACTCTTGGTTTAATGCTTAACAAAGCTAACAGAACAATGTAAGTGGTTTAGCACCTTAATATGGTATACAGAGAAATGGAAGGTGAGAGCAGAAGACAATAGGAGCTAGCAACACATGGAAGGCAATTCAGTCATTTGGTTTAAAAATGGGACTAAGTGTTAAACATGTTAAAGAGAAATAGAGGAGAAGCAGGGATTTCTTTTAACCTATACATTTTTTAAGTTACTACATGACCAGTAAAGTAATAATTTCCTGGAAAGCAATATTTAAACATATCCATCATCATTTACATCTTGGACACATACTTAAATATTATTGATTATTTGCAATTGTGTGCATCCATGTGTAGGTATATTAAACAAAAAAGTAATGGTAGCATGTCAGTGATTGGGATAAAGTGTAAAAATGGAACTGGAGTCTCTAATTACTAGTTGTTTGCCTTTTTTTTTTTTTTAATTAAGAAAGCCACAAGCAAATTATAGACATCCAGTTTATAGCATTGCAATCTTACAGGCTTGCTCTCATGAATATGGTAATTTTTTATTTTATGCCCTCTTGAGATGTCTTGTTAAAAACATTTTATTGGTGATCCTAAAATTCAGTAAATTTGAAGCCCTTGGCACCCTGAAGATAGTTAAAGTTCTTCAAAAAATGTCAGCAATAAATATTTGGCAAATATAAAGAATATGCACATTTTCCCAAGTGGGTGATATATTTTTTTCCCCAGTTCTTATAGTCAAGTGATGACACTGCAGTTCAGAATGTAAGTGCATATTGGTATTTTCTTCCAGCAACGGTATGTGCTGCTTAGAGAGTGCCTC
The DNA here is from genome assembly GCF_000696875.1 of Nestor notabilis. Lineage (NCBI taxonomy): Eukaryota > Metazoa > Chordata > Aves > Psittaciformes > Psittacidae > Nestor > Nestor notabilis. The sequence continues at coordinate 101,844 of NW_009936202.1, read as the reverse complement.
TCCCACTGTTACTTTTGTGCAGACACCTGGAAGTGGTTACATACTCGCTCCAGCTTGCAGACTAGTTTTGGACAGTCAGGTGTATGCATGAGCAAGTGGTCTTTATTTGGAGCAATTAAAATGCTAACATTCTCCTCTCTTGACATGCAATTACTAGGGCTCTGCTGTTCCCACTAATTGCTCTTGCTGGGGACATTGGTGAGGAGCCAATGATTTTGATGGGTAGTGGATTATCATTTTTACTCTGCTACCTGAGAAAAAAATCATTTGCAAAATCCCTTGTGTAATTAGCAAGACTCATGATTAATTGTCCTGCAAAATTAGCTTCACTGTTGCTTTTATTTTACTGCTTCAAATATTAATTAATGTTAACTCCTTTCCTTCAGTTCTACCTTTTGAATATTCAACATGGCTTTGAAAAATTAGTCAAGGCTTCTACTTACATTAACATGCTGGAGCTTTGATTTCTGAATAAGTATTCTGATTTAAAAGATCACACGTGGGTCATAAATAATTTTTATAGGAGGACAAACAAAGCATCAAAGCATCATGGGAAGGCATTCATGCACTAACTGAAAGTAAATGGTTTCAGTAATGATTCATTCCCCCAGTGCTTTTGGGGAAACATCAGCAAATATGCAAAACACTGCATTGTGCGGGGCAAAACAGTTATTTAATGACAGCAATCAATGTATGTATTTTCAAATAAACAGAATAGTGCAAGAGGTAAAATAACGGTGGACTAATACCATTTTAGTACGAAATTGTCCTTTAAACTTCAAGCAGTTGCAGTATCTACTCCCTGTATTTCTATGAATTGGAGGTTCTTATGTTTGATGGTGTAAAGTGGAAAATGCTGAGTATCTATACCTCAATGCTCTCTGTCTTAGCACTCTCGAAACTCCTACATGTTTAGTGTTATGCTTATGACAGCGTCAGGAGGCACAGAAAGGACCTAGTGAAGACTATGCTTGGGTCACTGGGATGCCAACGGACTGAATTCACAGGACAGGTGATTAAAAGCAGTAGCAAGATATCCTGAGACCCCGAAGAGCCTTGGCTTCTGTTTTAGCTCTTTTCACTGAGGCAGGTTAGCTCACACAACCCCTCACAACAGAGCTCTTTTCGAAGACGTACTGGTTCCTCCCAGCAGCTGTAGCACTGCCTGTAAAGCACACCTGCACAACAGTTCCAGGCTTAATTCTGCCCATGCATCAGTCTTTGCTTTATTTCTTCTCTGTGTTTTCAGCATGCAGCTAGATGAGTTTCTCCATAATTCATCAGAAGAGCTCTTGCCCTCTAGATGTTCTTCTCATTATGCAATAATCTCACTGTAATCTTGTCATAAAACTCAGAGTTGACCACTGGAGAGAGCAGTAGTGGTAAAGGCAAGAGCATGGTATCCTGGGCAACACTGGTCCATTATCAAACATAACAGGGGAAAAAAATTGGGAAATTTTGTCTCGCTCTTCTCATTAAAGTGTACAGCTCTTCTGGCTGCTTTTGTCAGACTCTTGTAATGCAGTGTGGGACCTGGGAAGCTATAACTATATTTTATGGGGTTAGTTACTTTCAGACTTTTGTAACTGAGGACTGATTTTGGTCTGGAATGCCTGTAAAATGATGTTACAGCCAATATGCTATTTTTCTGTACAGCAATTCTATTATCCACACCCCCACATATGAAATAACCAAAGAAATCACTTTCTCATTGCTTGAAAATGAACACTTGCCCCAGAGCTACGCTGGCAGTTACATCACTGAGTATTCTGCTCCTTCCAGAAACTGCCTCTACTCTTTTCATGTCACCTGTTTCTGATAATGCAGCTTGTTAGTGTGAGAGTATATGTATCACATGGAGAGAAAGCATTCCTCCATGAAACCACATGGTTGATTTTACTTGCTTTTTTCATCAAGTGAATGAGTTATTTTAACTGTTTTTCTAATATTGACCTAGGAAATCAATGATGGAAAAATAGTGTTACCTTTATAGCTGAAATTAATTAAATATCAGACCTGAATCCGACCTTTGTTTTGGTCACACTGTCCACTGATAGTGATTCCAGAATTCTTTACTAGCTCATTAAAGGCATTGTGTCATCCTTCTTTTTCCATACCTTTCTTAAATCTCAGCTTTAATAACCGGCTTCAGTATACCAGCCTCTTGCTCCCCTTCATAGGCTCAGCCATGTCCTTCTCTTCCCTGTGTTAAAAAGGCTATTGTGTAGGCATATTAATTGAGAATTTCTGTGGAGCCTCTGGATGTCTTCATGAGTGAAAAACAAGAAATAAATTCCAATCCAGACTCAAACATCAGGAAAGGTTTCACATTTTACCTGGGTTTTGGGAATCTTTGAATAAATAAAAGGCTCTTTGAGTCTCCTGCTGTTCATTTGTAATTGCTTAGTCAGACTAAGGTGAAACAATGAAGCCAGAATTGATTCACATGTTTTTTTAATTTCAGCAGAAACAGTTACATCTAGTAGTGGTTGCGGAGAAAGAAGCAGGAACACTTGCAGATGTGCATGTATAGGTTGTGTGCAAGAAATATTCTAGTTTTCTCTGTCACATGCTCTAAGAAGCCTTTTCTGTGCAGAAAAGTACTGTCACCTATTCTGATAAGAACACATCATTCTTCCTGTGCAGTCATAGATATATGGACAATCTTTTCTGAAGTAATAAATGGCCTTTTTGCTTTTAAATATACTGTTTTGAAAAGTAACTTACTTAACAGTGTTAGAATCCATCGTACACTGGTATAACGTTGCAGAACTCTACCTGAGAATTACTGAGGGATTTGGATCACAGGTAAGGTCTGAGAGAAGGAGGCTCATCTGGGAATTTAAACAGGCAGTATTTCAGATTTGGTCCTCTACAAAAATGAAAGCTTTGATCTACTGAATTGATAGAAATTAATGAAGCACAAAAGAGAAGCTGAGATACAGAAATTATGAAGTTTGAGACCTTTCTATTTCCACAACTCTCCCATTTACTGGTCAGACATCCGCAGGTGATACAGGTTTTGCTGCAAAAGGAAACAAAAGAAGAATCATCAGTTAATCTTCAAACTTAAAATGCAGCAAATAGCACCATGCTAGCAGTCTTCCATATACGAAGAAGTTCATAAATCTCCTGCATCAATACACTGCCATATTGAAGTTTCTAGAGTACACATGATGCTGCACTCTTCATCTCCCAGTGGTGCCCACAGTATTTGCATGTGCAGTTCTACTGGAGCAAATGACTTCAAGTCCAGAGTCACAGGCACAATGGTAGTTATCTAAGTTTCTGCATTTGTGGACAAATGTTTTGAGATTTTGCAAGGATCTGTGTAACTGCAGCTGCTTAGGGAAATTTAAGGGCTTGCAGAATCTGGCTTTAAACATAAAAAGCAAAAAAGTCAACTCATCCATATTCTTTTACCTTTTATTGGGGGTGGAGGTTTTTTTGTATGCATGTAACATCCATCCTTAGTTATTTTATAGTTGTTGTTTGACATAAGAATGTAGCTTGCATAGCTGTGGATTTGGCTGTGCCATATAAAAACATATGTTTTTGAGAAGGGCCAGGGTAAGTCTATGTCATGGAGGGTGTGCAGGGTTCCAGCCAGCACAGTGCTGTATCTGAGCCACCTGCTGCATTACAGAGACACTGAATAGCCTTTGGGGAGGCTTGTTTTCTCTTGTCCACTTACCTTTTCTTCTCTATTTGTTTTTCTTTAAAAAGAAAACCAAGCCAACCTCTAGGCAGATAATCATGACCTTGGCTTTCTCTTCTGGGCAAGTTTCCCTTTAGCTTTTTCCACTGATTAGCTTCCCTTTAAAAACTGATTACTTTCCCTTTAGTTTTTTCCACTCTTTTAAATACTAGCAAGAAATGGAAGTGGTTTAAGATTTTCACAAATAAAATAAATTACTATTTGATGTGTGGGGAAGGGCAGAGGGAAAGGAAAGATTTTCACGTGTGTCTCTACTTCTTATGAATCAAATATAGCTTCTTCCTTCAAATTGGCCTTTATCAGGGGACTGAAATACCCTGAAGGTTAGCTAAAGCCCTATCTAGTGCTGAGATGGTATTTACTGGATGATGAATATATTAGTTCAAATTTCAATTGATTCTGTGGAGGGATAATGTTGATACCGTATTTACTGCTATGTTTCAGTAGTGTAGGCTGATCATTAGTGTGGATAGAGTGGGAAGAAAATAACTTAAAGGTGACACTGTCTGAAATGCAGGAAATGAACAGCACTTTATAAATAATATATTTCTCTTATTATGTTAATTTTGCAAAATAAGCTTAGAGTTAAGTGTAATGTTCGATCACTTGCTGCATCTATACTAGCATATTATTAGTTTGTTTAGTCACATCTAGAAATATGTTCTTCATATTTGTGGTTGCCAAAGTAAATAGAAATCAATGAAAGCAACAAAAGTACTGAAGTCATTTCAATAAGTGAAGCACCCATTAATTTAAATTTCACACTTGACATTGTTACAGACTAATCATAGAAAATAAGGCATTGACTTCTAAATATGTTCCAAGACATGGAAGTATCCTGGAACTTTATTTTCAAAGTGGCATTGACTTTAGAAGAAAAGACCTCTGACTGCAGCAGTTTAGGCAGATGTTAATGATATGGTAAACTTTCTCAAAAGCCTGAAGTCCATTCATATGGATGACATAAGCTTGAGGAGTTAGCAAGCAAACAGTATTGAGACACTGGGACTGAACATGTTCTGAAACATCAAAAAGCTCTTCCTGCCGTTTTCAAACATCTAAAAATATGTGTGAAGCCTGTTCACAATTTAATGAGAGATATACAGAGAGCTGGGGGTGGTTATACAGGAAATTAGAAAAGCCTCTTCTCATCAGAGTGAAATAAATATGCCACCAAATAAGAAACGTAATTGGAGGGGTGTGTAAGTTCTGTTGATGTCAAGCAGGTGTTCATAAATAAAAATAAACATTTATAACTGGTATTAATGATAAGAAAGTATTTTAAATTACACTGAAGAGAGATACCTAACTTGTCTCTCTCCCTCCTTTTCCATGTGAGAGAGGGTTGGAAATGCCATTTCCCCCAGCTATCTTTTCCAGTGTAGGCTGATCTTCTATTCACCTGCTTTCCCATGAAACATTGCATAATGCAGGATGCAATGGAAGTCACTTAGAAGGAAGACTGCATTGCAGTTGCAGTAGGTAGCCTTACTTTTAGATAATGGGATGCAGGTAGGTGGCATTGAGTGGATGATTGCTGGTCAATAGGTGTAAGGAGCTGTCTCCTTTCCATTTGTTGTCTTATCAGCTCCTTAGTCATGGAGAACTCCCATTCATGGAGAATGAATGTATTTCATTCTCCCTCCCTTGAGAACATCCTCTGTGTTGCTTGGAATAGTCAAGAGAATTCAGAATTCTTAGCACCCCCAACATAGATGCTATAAGGGTCATGGCACACACATCCCTTATTGTCAACCCCTTTAAAGAGTTAAGTCAATTAACTTTGCTCAGACTTGCTCAGAATGCAAGCCCCTGTCTAGCATTTAGTCCACTGTAAATAAGTTGCTAGAACTGTTGTGAAAATCTTTACCAATCCACTATATGAATCATGACTAGGAATTTAAATATCAATCTTGTGGTATGTCCACAATATATTTGAGAGCACAGGTATTTTTTGCTGTTACAGTCTCTTGCTTAACACTGGAAGAAATAAGTAGTAGTGGTAAGAACAGCTTCAGCATGAGAACATGGTGTGCACCTCAATGCACTGCTAGGGTATCTTAAGTCTAGTATTTACTCAAATCTTTAATAATGGATACAGTATTTTCAGATCAAGAAGCAGAGGACTATAAAAATGTACATGGTGTCTAAGTGCATTACTACATTACAGCTCTATGTGGCCTATTTTTTCACCAGTTTCCAGTAAAAATCTGGATAAATTACAATATGAATTGGATAGCTCAAACTTTGGCCATCAATCTAATTTTATCTATCTATCTAGTTCATATTACTATTGATTTTTGGGTTGCTGATTTTGGGTTGACCTCTTCAGTAACAAAATTTCAATAGCAATTTTGACTTTGGATTTACATGCTTTTTGAACTTAAATTTGTGAATAAAACTGTCAGACCCAGTGAGCTAAAGATTGGCTTATCTTTGCTTAGTAGAACTTGAAGTTACTTAGTAGAAACTGTACATTTTACAAACCTGTCCAGTTCCATTCTGATATGAAATGGCAGCAAAGTGCGTCCCTCTTGGAAGGGCTCAGACAATATTTACAATACGGGATTACATTCAGAAAGTGAGCTGTTACTGAGAGCTCTCCTATTGAATGGAACAATTGGAAAGGTGATATACCATAGGGCTTTGATGAATGCAAGGTAGTAATTTGCTTTCCCTTTTGGCCAATGTGCTTTTGGGGAATAAATATCTGTATTGTAATTTGCAAGTTACTGTAACTTTTCCTGATAAATATATAAAAACCTCCCTTTTTCCCCATGGTGTTCTTGTCACTCCTGTTTTCCCTTCAGAATCTTCCAACTAATAATAAAAAGAAGAGCATATTATGCCAAAGATGAAATTTAACTTACTGTAAACATTTCATCAGATAATATATCTCTGTGGGGATAAAGCAAAACAGTTCTGTTCTACCCTTCTGATTGAACACATGGACCTTTTCTGACATGCCTATGGAGTTATGCATGAAATATTGACTGACTCTGTCCATATTTACACAAGTGTATATATTTGGGGTTCTGTCCTGTGCATCCCTGAATAAATGTTCTGATCCGTGACAGCATTAGGCTTGATAAAGTTGCAATAAGGGCTCCTTGGTCCTCAGATGCTGGCATTACACTATCCCTCTTGTCAAGTAGGTGTAAGACTTCGAGGTGAAGTAGTACTTCCATCCCGAAGTCTGGCTCATGCAAACTAGTTTTTGTGCCATGTATCAGCTTTGAGCTTTGACAACACATTCTCTGTGCAAAAAGTGTGCAACAGCTTCAGTATCTTTAAAATACAAGTCTGGAATGAAAAGGAGCGATGCAGAACAGGTAGGAATACAAGAAGCCTTAGAGGAGACAAGATGATCTGAACCATCTGCAAGTGAAGGTAAGCAAACAGCTGCAGCAGCGGGGAGACAGCAGGGAATGGGTGCAATTAGATTCTGCTTCACATTGGGGGACTATAATTTCATTTTATGGCTTTGTTGACAATCCTCTAATTTCTTCTTTTATTGTGAATGACATCATCAATACTCTTAGATGGAAGAACAGTTCACTAACAGATGGTTTTGTACCATATCCAGTATGGTACCCAGCATATCACCTTATATTTACCTGCTTTCGGTAGCATATTTTACCTGGAGGAACTTGTGTTTAACTGTTGATCCTATATTTTACCTGGAGGAACTTGTGTTTAACTGTTGATCCTATGTAGCTATCAGTGGGCCATAAGGCAGTAAACAAAACTTCAGCAACATTTTGCTAACTAATTAATGAAGTGAATTAACATGTTTTGAATTTACTTGTTCATTTTACTTTTCACTTGTTCAATTTCCTAGAAAGGAAAGGATGTCATTTGATTGGAACACATTACCAATTGAAATGAGGAAAAAGAGAACTATGCCACTGTGTGGTGTGCTGGAGAGTGAGCTAAAGTTCTTCTAAGTCCTTTCCTTCTCCCTTGTAAATCTGCCCAGGCCACTAATAGTGAAGCAGCTAAGGGTGACATGTTTTCAGGGCATGCAGTTTTGCCAGGGTATTGGTGGACCTCAGATAGGATGGTGAAGGTCTTCTGTTTAAAGTACAATTAAGGAGAGTCCTTGATTTGTCTACATTGGTGGATGAAAGAAGGCTGTGTACATACGAACAGCCTAAGTACAAATTCATAAGCCTAGTTAACAAGAATGTGGAGGTAAATGAGACACTTCTACACTGAATGCGATAGTATTATACCAGCCTGTTGGCCAAGGAATTCTTGGTAGTATGTGGGATGCTGGGAACAAGGTCAGTACATAATCCAGGACCAGTGGACGTAAGGGAGGCAGGACGTTTAAAGGGAAATTTAGGTATCCATTGAGTTGTTGAAAATGTATAGAATCCCTAAATTTGAATTAAGAATATTGCATTATTTAATTCAAGCTCTAGATATTCCAGATGTGGTGTATTTTTGCTGGTATCATGCGAAAACTAAACTAATATATATTCATGAGAACTTACTGACATGTTGGTGGATTTAATGGCATACACTCCTCCTAAGTAAGAAAGTATTTGGAGTTAACAGAGCAAGATTTTTTCAGTACTCGAATGACTTCATTTCCCTTGAAAAATTTAATTAAATTCATTGAGAGAAATACATGTTGATTAGTCTGGGTTAAAAAAACCAGAACAAGCAACACTCTAATAGAAATCAAAGAAGCTGGAATGCCAGCCCTGAGGAGCTGTATGAAGAAGAGCAGATTGATGTCATATCTATCAGAATTCTAAGTAGTGTCCCTAGTCCTTTTGATATTTATTCATATTTCAGTCTAGTTCCTAGCAGGTTGGGGGTTTTTTTGCTTGGTTTAAATTATGTTTTCCCTGCCAGATGTTTAGACCTGCAGTAAGTCATGCAACATACAGGATGAAGGCCCAAGTTGTGTTAGTGTCCTTCTTCCTCAGCTAGTTCTGATTAGTATCCAGCTGGAGGGTTAAAAGGTTGCTGAGCCTCTTGAAGAAGGTAGAAGATGTATAGTCATCATCTAGTTCACTTGCCAAATACATATCTGAGAATATGATACTTTTTAAAATAAAAGCTTATGGCAAGCTGTGTCTTTTTCAGTATCCAAAATAGGAATCTGAAAATAAGACCGCCTGGGCTCTTAATGTAGGCTTAGGATACTAACTTTAGTCATCTTAAAATGAGATTCCAAAAATTATTATTTTACTACTATTTGACCCATCCTCCTATTAGGAACTTTACAAAGTAATTAATAATGGTTTGTAAATTCATCAGTATGACTGTGTCTAATGCTGGCCTATCATTTGTATCTTTGCAATCACTTACTGATTTCCCTCCTATTTCCACTTTTTACAATCAGGAAAACTAGGATGGGAAGACATTTTATTTTCTATTCTTTTGACAGTCTAATGTTCAAATAATGTTTAGCTTATCTTGTAGTTTATAGAATCATAGAATGGTTTGGGTTGGAAAGGACCTTAAGATCATCTAGTTCCAACTCCCCTGCCATGAGCAGGGACACCACACACTAATCCATGTCGCCCAAGGCTCTGTCCAACCTGGCATTCACAACTTCCTTGGGCAACCCACTCCAGTGCCTCACCACCCTCACTGTAAAGAACTTTTTCTTTATATCTAACCTAAAGTTCCCCTGTTTAAGTCTGAAGCCATTACCCCTTGTCCTACCACTACAGTCCCTAATGAAGAGTCCCTCGCCAGCATCCTTGTAGGCTCCCTTCAGATACTGGAAGCTGCTCTGAGGTCTCCACGCAGCCTTCTCTTTTCCAGGCTGAACAGCCCCAACTTTCTCAGCCTGTCTTCATAAGGGAGGTGCTGCAGCCCTCTTATCATCCTCATGGCCCTCCTCTGGACTTGCTCCACCAGCTCCATGTCCTTTTTATGCACCAGAACTGTACACAGTACTCCAAGTGAGGTCTCATGAGAGCATTACCTTGCTTATTCTGTTCCTTGCTTAAACCTAGAGCATAGCAAGATAATTGTTTTATCCAATATTTTGATACTTAGAGAACACCCTGCTACCTGTATGATCTCACTGTGCAAGTAATGCTGGAACCTTTCCTGTGAAGAATCTATGCCCAAAGTCTGCCCATCATTAAGGTCTTAAGGCCGTATGGTATGCTAAAGTATAATTCTCTCTGGTGGTTCTGGCAGAGGTTGCTGTGGATGGTAGCTCTGAAAATAGGTGCTTTGGATGCCATGAACCGGAGGAAGAGAGTCTATAAAATTAAGGTCTATATTCATAATCTTTGCATTTACTTCCAGAGTATCACATATTTGTACGTCTAAGTTAGTGTACTTTCCTTATAGATGGTCTTTTCTGCTGTATATCCAGATCTATGACATGTTTTTTGGTGTTCTATTTAAAACCTAGCAATGCACCTAGCTTTGACTAAAGGCTTATCAGTTAACAAAAAAGCTAAGCTATGGTGCTAGCTGTTCCTGACCATTCTATTCAGCCCAATAATATAGCTTATACTAACAGTTTTATATACTTCATCTTCTGTACAAAAAAGCTCCCAGAGAAGTGCACTGGTTTAGTGATATATTCAGGGTTAACAACTCAGCTCCCAAACCCACAGTACTTGTAGTCAGTGGAAATGCTGCTTAAAGGAGGACTGCACACTTGGGCTTTGTATGAAACAACTAAGAAAACTATGATAAGATTAGTAGGATAATAGATTGCAAATATTATGCTGTATTAGAAACCAAAGGATGGGAGGTCCCTTATGCCTTGGATGTCAGATCTTTGGAAATAGTTGCCAGAGTATCTTGTAGATAATTACAGTTTACAGTGGCTGAAAAGGTGGTGAAGTTCATGGGAGAGACATTCATTCATGGTTAGTAAATGTGTAAGAACCATCTCTGCTTGAGAATATCCCCAAGCTGAAAATAGGAGGAAGCTGAAGAATATGAGAGGGAAGCATGTTTGCCCTCTTATTATTCCACGGGCATCTGCTTATGACCTTGGAGGGCAGACTAAAACAGTAGATGGACCTGCTGAGCCAAAGCAGTGTGTTTGTTGTGAAACGTGGTGGAGCTCTAATAATTAAACCTTTAAACAGAAACATGCTAATAGATTTTCTGATGTACAAAGTGAGAATGTCTGCCCTGTTGCAAGCTGTGTTTGGTATATTTAACTCGTTTTCTCACTGATTTTTACATGATAAACTTGCAGACGGAAATTCTTTTAAGCCGTAAATACCACGCATGCTGTCATGCCTAGAAGTACAGATAAAGCCAATGGGATGTTAAAAACAGTTGAAGTGCATTCTTTCTCTACCTGGTTCACTCAGAAGAAGCTGTCTGCTGTCAGTTTGGGCACACGGTGTTTGACCCTTCCTTATAGGTGTAAATAAAAATAGAGCTTCCATCACTTAGTCACAAGGCACTGAATGACAAATTTGTCCACAGCAGTTGACCTGAAAAGTGGAGGCTTAACCTTACAGGGAAGCCTCTGAAGTTTCTTGCATCTGCTTTATCTCTGTAAACATTCTGCAGTGTTTCCCCATTTTATTAATTTCAGACAAGGCTCCTGGGACTCTGTGATTGCAGACTGGTTCTCTGAATTTTATATTCTGTTACACTTTTCTTGATTTTGTGTTTTTCCCATTACGTAGGTCTGGAGAAAAAGTATGGAGTTAACATCCACTGTAGTTTTGCTTGGGTTTATGCTACTTTTTCTTGAGTCAAACTCATTTTTTAAAAATATAATTTAATGTATTTCAGGATATACATTCTATGCATTTTTTTTTTATCATGCCACAATATTTGCATTGTTACAGTACTTTAAGGTTTTCTTATCACAAATCTGAGTAATACAGGTAATAAGTTGTATTACCTGGAAGTGTCTGATTGAAATACAAACTTGTGAGAATATTACAAAGAAGCAATATGTACATACATTATCTTTTACTGGTAATGAGATCAACACAGGCACAAGAAATCACTTCCAAAGTGTGAATCCAAAGGCAAAAAAACGATTGATGGGCATTATATTAAGTTTCCTGCAGGTTGTCAACTCTTTTCTTTGCATCATGCCAAACAGCAGGAGAACAGAGAAGCAACTTCTGGAGTCAGTGTCTTAAACCTCTGCCCATTTGCAAAAAGTTGTGTTATTCCTCCTTATGCTTGTGAAAACTCCCCATTGTGTATAGAAATGCCTAGTGCAACACCATGTTCCAAGTACGTGGAGAGATTATGCACTGGTAATTCTGTTGTAAATTGGGATCGTTGACTTAACTCCTGTTAGGAGAAAGTTGATATTTTGCATCTAGCACATTATTTATCCAAATGTTTTCTGTCCACCTGAGCAAAGGAGAGAGGAATGTCATGTACCGTTATTGTTCAGTTTACAGTATAACTTCATTCGTAGAAATGAGACACCCTGTTTCATAGTTAAATCAAGGAATTAGAATGTTACTGCATTTCTTACATTTATTCAGGAGAAAGAATTTTTTCCTCTATCTGTTTTCTTGCTGTTCTGTAGATATTTCTTGGGAATTGGGCAATATTTTAAACTACATCCCAAAAGCTAAAAGTGAAGGATTCCAAGCTAGAAGGCTGAAGAAACTTTGTGTGTTTTGGGCATGTTCCTAACAGATTTCTATACTTACTTTGCTCTCCAATAAGGGAAAAGGTCAGCCCTAGTTGTTTCCATGGCTACTTGTTCATATTTAGAGAGATACTAAACAGACACAGTTACGTTCTTCACTTCAAGTCTTGCAAGATCATGATAGGGACTTGGAGTGGGGACTTGACTGCTTATCTGGAAGTTCCTTTGCTCCTGTGAGCTGCACTGAATGGAGGGAGCATGGGCAGCTAGGGAAAAGCATAACTGAATTTCTTCATCAGCTTTTCGTTTCTGTGGGACATGGAAAATACATCACCTGTTCTTCTCCCTATGTGTATTTATGACTATCTTGCACATTTTAATGATTATTTTGCCTGTTTATTAGTGTGATTTGTTTGCTTGTAACATAAGTGGAAAAGGACTGTCTGTACTACATTAGATCAAGGGTCTGTTTTGCCCAGTGTCTTGTGTATGCCTGGGATAGACCAAAAGAACAAATCAAGCATACAGTGAATATTCCCAGAATATTCGTTCTGTATTGTCTGAGTTATGGCTCAACATCTTCCCTGGGCGTATCTATCCTTTCTGAACACATGCAAATATTCTGCAACCAAGATGTCACCAGGAATAACTGCATATAAAAAACCAGAATGTTGTGTTTTCTACAGAAATTACTTAGTTACTGCAGATGACCTTGGCTTTCAAAGCTATGCAGTTCTGGATTAGGATCCCACATAGAAAGTTCTGATTTGTCTTCTTGAAGGCTCTGAATTAAGATTCAAAGTCCCCATGGAAGTTAGAATAGATGTACTTACATCACAGAGACACAGGCCTTCCTGTTCTCTTTTCAACTTGACAAGTCACTTCAATGACTTTCACTAAGGTAATGTAGGAGGATCACATTAGATATCCCCCTCCATCTCTCCCTCCTTGCAGGCACAAGCCCTTGCCTGAGAAACAGATTCTCTCAACTTCATCTAAAGAGGATCAAACACCTTCTGCTGTTGTTCCCAGACATTGTTAATTGTTGTTAATTTCCAACACCTCATTAATTATTTGCTATTAAAGATGTGAGTGAGACAAATGCCCTTCACCCATGGATAGTCACAAGAATGGACCATTAATAACTACAGAAATGTTTTACTCTCGAAGTTGAAAGGGAACTTGTATGAAAGTCACTTTGCTTGCAAGAAAAGCCTGATGCAGCATCAGGGTGTCATTTCATAAAGGGCTGGGTATGAACAATGCCTTAACATGCAAAAGAAAACAGAAAACAGTGATAAAACTGGAGTTGTAATCAACAGTTAGAAGTAGCCCCCTCCCCTCTGCACTAATTCTCATTTAACTTGTTTTAAAAAGCAGTAATTTTGATTCAATACATGCTGGTGATACTTCCCATATATAAAAGTTTTAAATCCCATAAAATAAGCTCACAATAATAAGCTTTATTATTTAGCATGCAAAGCAGTACATTAGGCTAGTATTTTTATTAGGTTTGAGAAGCCTCAGTCAGGACGGAGACTATTAACGAAAGTAGTAGTAAGACATAGTCTCCAATCAAGGAATTCAGAGCAGAGATAGAAAAGTGGATGAAGGGAACATGAACATTCCTCAGAATGTGTTCCCTAAGGTGATGCTTAAGAATAGTCCTGTATCCTAGGAGCTGGGGAAGGATGATCATTATTTTCATGATAGTAACGTAACAGAAAAGGAATTTCTTCTGCCCTTTCCCAGCTTGTTTTCAAAGCAAGCCTGTCAGAATAGTTTCCACAATAGCAAGGTTTAACCTTCTTAGACAAAATTTTGGCTAAATCTACAGCTACTGTCCAATAACCTCTTCACTGTTGCCTTTGGCTTGTGAGTCTACAGCTGTTGTCAGAAATCCATCAGATGTCATTTATGGGACTTACTTTGGCTGTTAATGCCTGATACTCAGGTGAGGTGGCAAGCTTTAGGGCTGTTATTTCCCTCCTTTCTCTGTTCTGGAAAAGGTGCCATCAAATTAATCTGAAAATATATCCATTTTACTTCTTTTCTTTTTACCTCTTTTTTACCACCTTTCACTTTTATCTGGAACATTTTGTCACTCACAACACAGACATTTGGTAATGCCAGCTCCATGCTGGCTAAAAATCAGTATCAGATTCTAGCCTGGAACCCAGAATTAGATTATAGACTGGTTATCTTTCACTGCTTTAGCTGCGGGGACCAAGTAACTGCCAGAGAGGGGCAGTAACTTCTGCTGCTGCTGCAACCAAGTCCAAGCAGGGTTGTGAATCAAAGCCTTCATTTGCCATTGTTCACAGCCTGGTATACTCCAATTATTTTTCTCTTAATGATATTAGTCTGCAAGGCAATGAATTGCATCAGCAGGGAGGTTTACACACCACTCCTCTGTGTCTCTGTTAGGGGCTCCACGTGTTCTTCAGGGAGTGGGTGGGTTGTAGTTTCAATAATTTGTACAGAGTAGTAATTTCTGCAGCTGCTGCAGCTTATTCCAAAATGGACTGTGAAGCAGAGCCAACAGGTCATGTGGGCAAAGACTGAAGAATCCTGTTCACCTAAGCCAAGTTACTTACAGAAATAGTTCCATATACTATCCATTCCACAGGAAATCTGAAGCACAGCCAGGAAATGTTTCCATGTCTTCTGAGGTACGTTACACCTTTTTAATACCAGAGCTACCTTTCAGAGCCAGATTTGAATTCAATCAGTTGAGCCAGAACTTAAAATTCTCTGACATCCAGTCTACAATCTAGTCAGTGTAGGGGAGTTTGTACTGCTCCATAGCTGGGGTCCTCCTGGTGCTGCAGAATACTCCTCTAAGAGGACGATGGGGATTCATAATGTTGTTGGATCTCACCTAAGTAGATTAGTACCTAAGTAGTGCTACTTTTGTCTTTTATTCTTTGTTCCGTGATGTGGAATAATGGATAAACTAAGGCAGAATTAAATCTTTGCTTCTGTGAAAGATGCTAGCCTTGAAGGCTGAAAAGGTCCATTAGGTCATCTCGTTATTTCTATAGATTATAAAATTTTGGCTTTTCTGACATTGTCTCACACCTTTTACTGGATCATGGGATCTTTTCCATAGGCCTCCAGCCTTGCTTTGGAGAGATAGAAAGGCAAGACATCACCATTGTCCTTATTATTTTGCCCCTATAGCTGATAAGCCTCAGTGATTAATGATTCAGCAGTCAAAGATAAATATTTTATGTAAAAAAAATACACTGACTTTGCAAACACTTAAAAGTTACCCTCAAAAATACTCAATGCATAATGCAAACTCAAGAGTTACAGTAAAATACTAAATAATGTCATATAGCCTCGTCTCAAGTTTCACTTTGGAACAGATAAAACCTTCCCAGGAAGTACTTTCACCAAATGCTAGATCTGTATTTGATTTAGAAGAGCTGAAGCATAATGAAGTACCTGACCTAAGACTTTCCAAGATAGGAAATGCCTGGTTGGTGCTAAAGCTTCATTTTTAATTCACTATTATGGAAGTTGTTCTCAGTGGGAGTTTACGCTGTGATCTAGGACAAATAAGGCACATGAACCTTGCCCTGAAAGCTGAAAAACTAGCAGAGCTGAGCAGTCAGTTATACTGGAAACAGGTCTCTTTCAGGCAGTAGTTCAAGCTGAATTTGTTCTCAGTCACCTCCAAGACTCACTGAAAATGGAATGCACCACAATGATATATGACTTTTAAAAGTTTATAATCTATATGCCTACAGGTTATTGTCAGGAGGCTAATGAGAAAAGAGAAAACAACAAAGCCTTCCTCTACACCTGTGCATACCAACATTTACACATGCTAATACAGACATAAACCCTCATATGTGTGTATATAATGATAATTACATATTACAGTATTTATTACAGTGGATTTTAGACTTAAACAAAATCCCAGATCAACTGGGTTTAGTGAATTAGGGAAAATGAAACCATATGGGCATTCACTTTAACATGTTTTGGTGGAAAAACTTCGTATTTGGTTCAAAAATTAGTTCTGTGATCCCAGTTTGGGTTTTTATATTCTGTGCTGTGATAATTATTTTCTTGGGTTTTGTAATGACTGATGTAGTCATTTGTGCTTTGTGTTTACTTTGCTTTTATTGCGATGCAGTTTCTTTGGGAAGGAAACAATGCACCATTGCTTTGTTATGTTATTGTACAGTACCCTGCATGGTGATCCTAAATGCTCCTGTATATAATTAATTTTGTAATAAAATTTCAGTATAACTAATGTACAGTCATGAAGTTTCTATTTCTCTACTTCTATTTCTGCTGGAAACTGAATTAATCCGTGAGTCCTGTAAAGCTGATAAATATTTAATATTAGGCAGCTCTGAGCCTGAAATTTATGTTTATTTTGACTTCCTGCACCCAGAACATGTAGGTGACGTACTCCTTTATCAGAGAGTAATAGAAATTCTTACATTTCTACACTGAAGAGTAGTGAAATGAAGCAAACAAACAAACATAAAAAAAGGAAGTAAGTTTCCTGGCGATGAGGCACACCAATCAGAGGTTTAAATGGAGACATACACAAACATAGTAGCTGTGTCTCCAAACAGTATACACACAAATGGGCATCTGTAAATAAAAATCTTAGTTGTGATGGACCAAAAATTTGTTTCTTTCATGTTCTATGGATATATTCTTTCTTATTGGTATATTCTTTTATCTTTAATCTGACCAGAGAGGGTAAACTCTGTTTTTTAATTATCAGCATAACATTTTGTAATTCTTTAGTTGTAAGCACAACCCTTTTTCCACTGCAAAAGAAAAGCAGAAATCTTGCAACCAGTGTATTTATCTCTCTTCAGGGGCTGGGGGTTAATATCCAATAGCTCATAACATCTTTATTATAATGCATTTATAATGATTTACTGGAATGATTCTGTGGCTACGTATCTAATGTCAAAGACTAGATTTGGCATGGTGGAAAATATTGTATCCTTGGGTAGCTCTAGGGACAATAAGGCCTCTGCCAGTACTTTCTGTGTAATTCCACTAACTGTAATAAGGATAGGGATAATTGCATTAATGTCAATTAAGCTATTAATAATGCCCATCTTGTCATTCCTAAATATAGAAGTCACTCATACATATGACTGTTGCCTGTAAAGACTGTATGTAAATAAGATCATGGCTTATTTATACTTTGAAATCTGACTGACAACCAGTCTTGTATCTCTTGTATACCACCAAAATAGCTATTATTTTGGAGAGAAACAACCTATGCTGCTTGAAGAGGCTGTGTTCTGTAACTGTGATGTTGATCACCTCATGCTAAATACATAGATCCTATGTAATTTACAGACCCCTAGCATGCCAGCAGGGCTCTCTGTCATTTCCATTCGTGTCAAAGGAAGCTTTTTCATGACTGACGAAGATCTTCAGAGCAATGCTCGCAGCATCTCTGTGCGCCTGAAGAAATGTCATCTCTGCTGATGACTTCAGGTTTCCTGTATGATAGGCCATAACCGGTGGTGTGACTGCCCTTGCCAGCTACCTATTGTGGCCTCCAGTATTTTGGCTGCATTTATGAAATAAATTCTGTTTCTAATACAATTG
Source organism: Nestor notabilis (assembly GCF_000696875.1). Taxonomy (NCBI): domain Eukaryota; kingdom Metazoa; phylum Chordata; class Aves; order Psittaciformes; family Psittacidae; genus Nestor; species Nestor notabilis. Next base: position 83,953 of record NW_009936202.1, on the reverse strand, counting down.
TTAATTTGTCTTAAGCATGAATAGGCAGTTTAAAGACAGAGTCCTGGAATAATGCAAATGGACATGCGATCTCCATAAAACATGCACTGATCTATATTTGATAAAGCACTTTCTGAAAATTGATGCAATAGTTTCACAAAATGAAAGGCTAGTTGGTGTGTTGTGCAGCGCTTCAAAGATGTGGTTAAATGTTCAATATCATCAGCTGTAGTGTGCAGAAAATCGTCATTAGCAAATTTCAAAGGGTTACCAAAGAGGTCACTGTCAGAGCTGGGCTGTCCTTCAGGCAAGAGGAGAGAAAAATATGAGAGGAACCTTTCAGTCAGAGCTCATGACAAATGAGAGGCTGTGGCCAGTTCCCACAGGAAGTCTTAGAGAAGTACCATGAGCTGCCTACATCAAGGAGCAGGAAAGGAGGCAACAGATGATATGTATGCATTAAGGGCGAGAGGGGAAAGGGAAGTGAGAACAAGACTGGAACTGTTTGTGAACACCTCTGGTATTCTAATGCTGCTCAGCCTCCTACCATCTCCAGAGAGCCTGGAATAAGTTTATAATAAGTGAAGTCATTTTTGTAATAAAGTTGGCTGTAGCTCTAGGCCATAAATCACACTTTCAGGTGCTCAAACTTACACATTTCTCTCTTGCTTCACACTCTCTTTCTATTAATACTTTGATTTGGATGAAAATTTTCCCTGAATACTAAGGCAGGAAGGGTGAAAAATTATTTCATCCCTATAGAGAATATGTTTACATATGACTTAGTAGTATTGTTTTCTGTAGAGTAACATCATTTTCTTCTACCAAAGGAAAATGACATTTCAATGACCCTGCTACTTCCATTTTGTTTTAACTGACTACTACCACAAGGTTTTAATGAGTCTACAGTTGCTGTGAGTAGTAGCCATTAGGTGGACTGCCCTCTGCAAGTTTGTGTCCTGGATCTTACTTGTGACTCAGCTTTCATTTATCCCCTCCTTATTCATTTATTCCTTGTTCCAGTGAAGTTAAAATGTCCCCAGCAATGCATCATGCATCAAACCCATGTAACACAATGGAAAATAAACTGGCATCTTTAGTTATTAGCATTTTAAGAACAGCTCAATGCATTGATACCTCCTTTCTCCCTTTTAAGGGAAGTCAAAACTTCGTCACCTTTGTTAACCAGGCATATTTGAAACAGCTGTTTAAACCTTACTCCCTCATTTTAATTTCTTTCATAACTTCTCCCTTTAAGTACAGGTCCAGTAAAAAAAGGCTTATTCCTTTAAATAAGGGTCCAATGCAGAATGAGAATGAATGTTGTCATATGAAGTGCATTTCAAATGTAATAAAGCAGAAAGGAGTTCCTGGCCCCTGTGTCAGTTGTAAGAGGGTGCATAGTGTGATCACTATAGCTCAGTGGCTGCAAAGCAGAAAATGAAGATTGTAAAAACGTCACATAAAGAAAAAATGCACAGTGGATTCGTTTTGCGATGCTCATAATTCAGTAATGCCTTTAAGTAGCTAGAAGAAATATAATAAATGTTTTTCCACAACATTGATCATACTGTATCAGAGGAAATATTAGTGTGCAGGGAGCCATGATTATGCTGGTAGTAATTCTCGGTACAGAAAACTCCTAGAAGATGGGACCCTTTATAGGCTGAACTTTTATTGGCTGCAGTTATTTACCTTTAAGAATACACCTAATACACTGTCCTATAGCTAAATATTTTTGTGAAAACTCAAACCAGCAACTGTCAGTAAATCAGAAACCCCGCTACCACCTTATACAATTTATGTTTTCCTATTGCCATGCTGGTATGTTCTGAGATACAAAAAATGACCAATTGACCATGTAAAACAAATTTTCCTGCTCTGTTCTAAAATCTGGATTTGGTCTGACAGGTTTATTGTGCATGATCCCATCAAACCATTGCCTGTAAATATAAAGTATCCTTAAGAAATTTAATGCAATGTTAGATTAGGCAATAGCATAAAGTACACGGTTACCTGAAGGTTATAAGCGAACATACACAGACCACCAAGGGCTTCTTTACCGTACTGAAAACCTCACCATAAGCCACCAAAATGTGTCTGGGCTTTAGGATGTCACGAGGAGGACGGTATTGATTCCTAGTGCCAGTCTCTTGCTTCTCAAGGTGGCAGGACCTGGTAGTGCTGGTGGGAGGCATGGATGAGCCCTGCGGGAGGGGGACAACTGGCTCTAGGACTTGAGGGGACCGGTGAGCCAGCCACGCCATGCTCTGCTCCAGGGACAGCGCATGGGCCATGGGCCCAAGGAAGGAGAACAGATGTTGAGGGGAGGAGAGTGGAGGGTACCAAAAGGTTCTTCCATGGATGCTGAGGTGGGCCTTACCCTGCTCTGGAGGCAAAGGGCAGGCTGGTCATGATGTGTGGAGGGCTTGTGTGCCAATATGCCTGTTACTGGCTTCTGGTCTCTGATAGATTCTGCTCTCTCTAGAGAAGGCACTAAAATATTCATGTTCATTTATCATTAGGCTCCTTTTCAAAAGAGTGGTTGAACATGATTAAAACTTTAGGTGAGGAACTATGCCTATATACTACCAAAGTATGGCTCACAAGCCTCAAGTAGCGGTCCTGGAACATGGTTTGCTGGGCCAGGGCCTAAATGAACAAGTTTTCTGTGCTGATCATTGGCTCAAGCCCGGCAGAGCATCTGCTCTCTGAAGATAGGGGTTGGTTTTGTTTCCTTGGTAGGCGGTTTAGGCAAGAGTAATGTGATTGTTCCCCTGAGCAGATATTCCCTCAACCTTGAAACTTTAACTCTTTTGTTTGTTTGCTTTTTCCTGAAACACACACTATGATTTTTCTTACATTTAAAATAACAGGGCTTTTTTTGTTGTTTTGAATAAAAAAACCCAACTACCCTCCCTCTCTCTCTTATGGGCTAGTAGCTTGGGTTAGAGACTAAAGGGTCAGTCCTGCATGAGCTGTCCTTGGCTGTATCAGTGCTTTCCGACATGATCTCAAGCAAGTAACTTAAACTTTCTGTGTTTTAGTCTATCTATTCTTATAAGTGATTAAAATAATAAGCACATCTGCCAGCAGTGATCACATGGGACTTAAATAGTAAAAAGCCTTTGACAGGTTGTGTCAAAACAAGGAAATTGTGCAAGACTGAGGAGTATCAGATCATACTTTTTTAAAAGCAACAGGGGATATGTAATGCTCTTTGAGAAAGAATTACTATGGTGATACTTTATTCTGTATAGTTTTATATACAATACATACATGCATATTGGTCTGGGGGGTGTTTGCTTACATATGAATATTAAGAGTTTTAAATGCAGCAATCAAGAGTGTTACCTTAGTACAAAGCACAGCTGGTGCTATTACTTGAAAGAAATTCAGTGCCATACAGGACAAGGAAAGGTAGGATTTTAGGGTCCTAAACCAGCAGCCTTAAATGGCAATTGACGACAAGATTAGTCACAGAGTCTTACTTCAGAGGTGAACTCACACTTCGGGTAAGGCATGATCTCGTGCCAGCCCTGGGCAGTTCTGTGTACTCTAAAAGCCTCTAAGCCTGGAGCTTAGTGCTCTCCTCCACACGGGGGGGTGCCCAAGCCCTGCACAGCCCCTCACCAAACACTGTTCAGAAAAGCACTCTGGTTTGTACTCTCATTAAAATCTGCCCGTGGATACAATGAGAGGATTTTATAACAACTCAGGATGTATTGCTCTGGTGGTCTGTAGTTAACATTTAATCTGAACGCTGCTTGCTATCTTTCAGAAAAAAAAATGTGTTTATTTATTTTGTTTTAAATAGTAATTTTGTTGGATTCCTGGAGATTATACACATGTGAGAAGGCTGAGCTGCCACTGGATGGCACTGTTGCATATAGCTGGCAGAGAAAAAATGCCTCAAAGCCCGCAGTTCAAAAACGAGGTTCGGGGCAGTTACTCATACCTCTGGGTATGGGATTGTGGGCCAAGCACACTGTACCAGTGCTACACTCACATAGCAAGACAGGAGATTGCAAAACCTGTATATTAAAAAATTACTCTAATATGGTAATATCCCATAGTAGCTGTCCTAGCATGTGTATATTCCCTTGTTACAAAAAGGATTTTTTTCATTATAGATTTTGGGTTAATTTAATGTATTTTATTTTATTTTTATGTAAAATTAAATACCAAATATTTTAGGTCCTCTACACACCTTTATCTGCTCACCTGAATGGCAAGGATGTTGACTCTATATTGACTCATTGTTGGATGGGCCTAATTTAAAACCTATTAGACGAAACCATTTTCACTACAAATACAAATGGGACTGCCAGTTTTGAAAATAGTTTGCATTTTAAAATCTTTTTACTTATTTTGTTTTAAATCACAGGTGAAATTTTGCATTTAAATGGGCTGGCTACTGTATTTGTAGTGGCTACTGTATTTTAGGGAACAATAGAAAATGGGAAAGTTGGTTTTTCCTCAATACTTGAGGGAATATGAGGTAGATATTGCCAATCCTAGTTCAGTTCAGTTCTTAACCTCTGAATACTTGTGCTTCTATGAGAATGAGCATTTGATAAGGGAAAAAAGAATTTTCTTTTAATTATATTGAGAAATTGCACATTGGTATGAATTCAGCCAGACTTCTGTGTTCTTTATCCCCCTTCTTTTTCTTTTCTTGAATGCTAGAGTACAGAAATTGTAGAAACAGTCCTAGATTCTAGCTATGGGATTTCTTTCTGTTCATGTACATTATCACAAAATTATGTTGCCTGCCATCTATGGGATGCTTTGATCCAGAATTTCAGTCATTGTTTCCACATTTAGGGTCTGGAATGAACATCAAAGAAATGGGTGTACTGAATTTACAGAATGCCAAAGCAGTACAATAACATGCAAAGGATATAAGCAAATCCCAAAGGTAAAATGTGCTGCCAAATCTTGCACATAATAGAAGCTCTAAAGTGACAGTCTATCTTTGACAAATGCATAATGCTATCAATGCCAAGGGAAGGAACTAGCATGCTGAAAGGTGAATAAAAGAGTTGGGAACAATTCACTGCATTTACACGTTTCCTCAGTGTGTTTTCACACAACAAGGAAAGCAGATGAGACAAACGTATTAGGTAATCATTGGAGAAACCCATAAACATGCGAAGGTTTTTTACTAACCTTGTCTTGTAATGAGTATTTAAAAACAAAACATGGTTAGAAACAATTCATATTCTGAAAGAAAAAAACTGCAGGCCAAGAGGAATGTAAAAAATGGTTTATTCTTTCTTCCTTTGACAAGTTCACATTTAATGCCCATATGGTACTTGCAATATGCTGCTCTCTTTCCTGGTTGATGGATTCCTAAATGCTTCAAATAGTTGCAAAGGCAAGTTAAGGGTTCCATATGTATTCATCAGGTTTTCCACCACTGTGGACTAGTGGGTTAATTTAAATGGGTGCTAGAATGTAAAAACATGAAAATCACGGCACAAAAACTATCAATTTATCTTGTAAAAATCTGAAACCTACTTGTTAAATTCATTTTATTTTCCTTTCTTTGAAAACAAAACAAAACCCAAAGCAAATAACAGCTGTAAAACCTGTAACAAAAGGGTTCCTTTCCCAGTATGTACAAGACTTAGCAGAGGCGAGTTTCAGGTGATTTAGCACATCCTAGCGTGTTCTGGAGTGTAGGGGCTTTTCCCAAGACTACATGTTAATAATGTTCATCAGAGGGAGTTTGGCAGAGGCCTGCTGAAGTGCAGCACTCCTGCTGCAGCCAGCTGAATATTCAGAAGGAAGTTCTGCTGTAATAAAACTTCAAAGAGAGAGCAATCGAGGACCTCATCTTCCCCCGTTAGTTTTCTGCCCTATCTCTGGCAGCTGAATAGTCATCTCCAGTTTTCATATGGCAAGAAAACTGCCTCCCGTTAGGTGACTGAAAGCATGTCTGCCACATGCTGCTCAGGTGGTAGGTACGTATAGGATTTTGACCAGGTGATAGCCATATTCTGGTCATATGATAAAGATGACTATTCCATCTTCGACTGAGTGTCAGCCTTCTGCAGGAAAAAGGTGGCATATTCCTACCTGGCCTGTGGTTCCTGTACGCCAGCTACTGCAGAGGTCTAAGGAGCAGTTTAATAGATCTAGACAGGGTAACATTCCTTCTGCTCAGTAAGTGAGGAAAAAGCTTCTGACTGGCATGGGGCTATGTTGAGACTGGAGGGAGTGTTTCCATTGCCTAATTACGTGGATTTTCAGTTGCTGTTGGCTTTGGGGGAGCCCATTAACACCTCAGGGTGCACCATAACTTAGTTACTTGGGCTCTTGAAGCATCCCTTAGAGGCACATATATGGTTTAAAGCTGCCTCTGTCTTGCTATTCCTCCCCCTTTTCCCTTCCACCCTGAAACTACAGGTTTTCTACTATGCTTTGGTGAAGTTCAGCAAATAATGTAATTCTTTATACATATAACATCCTGGTTTGTGCAAGCAATTAGGAAACTGAATGCCGTGCCCAGATGGGGACCTGATCCTGTATGCCTTGGCTCCAGTCCTGCATTAGATTTGTAGGGAGTGTGACCTACATTCTCTTCCAAAGAAGGCTGCATAGGAAAGGACATCTGGTTTGGATTGTGGCTGCTAGTAAAACCTCTTATGAAGCAGGGAAAAGAGCTGCAAGTGGTCAGGCAGAGATGCATCTGCTATCATAAAACTGAATGCATACAATCACCACTGAAGAAAATAAACAAATATATAATGTAAACTAGATTAGGTGATGTCCAATAAGAAAGGAGGGAATGTGTACTCAATTGCATTTTGTAGGCAAAGTGTCTGACCCCGTGCCAGCCACCTGCTAACGTTGAGAACAGACCTGTTCTGAATCACAAGAAGGTTGTGCCTCAGTGATAAAGAGGGAAAAGCCAAAACCATCAAGAACTCTGAGGTTCGTGGACAGGCAGCCACTTCCACAAACAGGGAAAAAAGTTGGGGGCAAATAAGTGCTGTCACCTTCAGGACAGTGCTAGCATCTCCTGATCATCCTTAAAGGCATACTGCTTCCCAGAATTCTGGGTCAAATTGTCACTATTTCTGCAGCTCAGCTGCCTCACTGATCTCTATTGCATCCTCCTCTCCTGTCACAGAGATACTGCTGGAACCAGTGCTAGACAGAACAAAATATCAAAAAGTTGCTGGGCAACTGTAAAAGAAGAGAAACATCTTTGAGCAGTCATTTGCTAACCTGGAAATAAGGGCTTTAATAATCTTAGAGTTAAGAGGAGAGCTGGCAAAACCCCATGTAATAAAATAAACAGCACCAACTTGCACAAGGGTCAAAAAGCTACAAGTAATAGATGTTTATTCATAATAAAACACAAGGACAAGAAACAGAACAGCATGTCACTCATGAGTGTCTTTAACAATCATTCTAATGGAAAAATATAAAGATTAAACAAGCAAACCTGAAAAATCTCAAGAATTGGTTGTGGTTACAGCTGAATTGGCATAACAAAGACTTAGTGGGGGAATTCATATGGCTGTAAAAGTAATATAAAGGCTATAGACTGTTCAGGAAGGAGAAGCAGGTTAAAAGCAAGGAAGGATATCATGTGCTCTGATGTCTAAAATGGAGCTCAAGCATATGCATGGTGATGAAGTAGCAGACTTAGGCAATCTCACAGTTAGGGTCTACTACAAAGCTTTAAATCTGGAACATCAAGTGAAGGACATTATGTATAATTAAGCAGCAGAATCTTCTAAGGACCTGTACTTTATGTGCTTTAACTATCAAACTGTTGGTAAAGGCATGCTGTGGAACACATGGGTCAGCAAATTCTTGATCATTGATGGTTAAAAGGGAAGAACTGAAGATAAATCAGTCTTCCAAAAGAGTTGAGGGTTTTCTTTTCCTAGAGGCTGTTTTCCAATTTTTAAGACACTTCCTCAGATATTCCCTTTCTGGCTTTCCCTTGGCAAAAGGTATACTTCAGGATTTTTTGGACTTCCTGAATAGGTCCCAGACATCCTCTCAGGTCTAATGATACGTGCATTTTGCTTGACGCAAGGACATCAGGGAATTCTCCTTCCCTAGCACTATTGTACTGAATAGTGAAAATGTAGAGACCATGTTTAAAGCTCAATGAATCATAGAATCATAGAATGGTTTGGGTTGGAAAGGACCTTAGTTGGGTTGGACCATCTAGTTCTGACCCCACTTCCATGGGCAGGGATGCCTCACACTAGACCATGTCACCCAATGCTTTGTCCAACCTGGCCTTGAACACTGCCAGGGATGGAGCATTTACCACTTCTTTGGGCAACCCATTGCATTGTTGAAGCTCACTGAATGAAGCTTATTGTAGTCTGGATTCAGCTCAGCTGCAGAGTCAGACTTCTTCTAAGGTTTAGTAGTGCTTTTAAGTTCCTGTTTCACTCAGTCAAATAGTGTTTGTTTCTGATTTTCAAGGACACTGAAAGGACCTAAGCAAATGTTCTATACTTCACTCTGTGTGAATGGTAAGAAACTGACATCTGAGGAATTTACATAAAATATGACACTATTCCATTGCAGAACATCAGGAGCAACGTCACTTGGGTGATGTGACTGTGACAGACAGAACTCACAAGTGCACAGGAAAAGAAAGTAAAGCAGAAAAAGTAAAACAGTTCAGGAAGATAAACTCTTCTGAAGTTGGGAAGTAAGATCAGGAGAGAAGGATATACGGTGCTGTGACAACTTAAATATTTTGTACCTTTTATTGGATCATACTCTACTACATGTATTGACTGTAGCAGCTGGCTAGTGTAATTAACACCAGCTACAAAGGGTAAAACCTCTGCCTATAACAAATTAAGGGCAGGACAAATGTTTTTAGGGTTTTGACACATTTCTTTATTATCCCAGAATGAAGTTCATCATGGCCACCTCAGATTTGGTAGCAGTTGTTTACAGGACATGGAGAAGACCAATGAGAAAAAGGGTAAAAAGTCAAATGTAATACCAAGTTCTTTCAGAAAGGGAGAGGAAGAGCAAAGGAGTTCTGGCTGGTCATGTGCATATTTATCCTAAGATTTTTGCCATAATTTGTAGTGAATTTTTAAGCCCCAAAACATGAGAATGAAATAAATAGCAGGCAATATGAATTTGTGAAATTCATCCACTTGATGAGTAGGAATTTGTCAGTAACTAATCATGTCAAATCAATTTCACTTCCTGTTTTAAGACAGGGTAGCTGGCCACAAGTAAAGTGGAAAAGTGATAGGTCACTGTATTGCATGACGTTGTCTTGAACACCCACCTCAGCACTGGTTTAAGACCTGTATTACACCAGGCTTTGGGGCACCAAACTCCTGGAAATACACAAAGTAGTTAGAGTCCAAGGGAGAACAACCAGGTCACAACAATATGACATATATGAAAAATTGGAAGAGTTGTATTGTATTTCTTTCTCTAGAATAAAGACTGATGGGCCATGAGAACAGCGTTTGATTTTATTTACAACAGCCTTTTACAGGAATTATTTGTTCTTTCTGGTAGATAGAACAAATTTGCTCTGGCAAATTCAAATTAGGCTTTAGGAAAAAGCTTTCTGACTCTAAAGATGGCAAAATGGATTTTTTTGAGATGGCTGTGGAGTCTTCATCAGTGAAAATGTTTAAGAATGGGTTTAAGAGGACCATCTCTCATAAATTGAACCTGCCTAGAGAGAGGGCAGAGACCTCCCAGGGGAGTCTTATTTTCCAATGATTCCCAGACACGAAGTCAAATGTCTGTAAGCTGCGGTTTCTGTGCCATCCAAGGTAGGAGATGTTTTTACAGTGAAAGAGATTGTCCATGCTTTACCTACCATGAGTAGCATCAGGAACTAGGGTGATACACCATCGGGTTAGAAGCTGAAACGCCTAGCCAGGATCCGTGGTATGCCTGGGTTTTGCTCACACTATCTATCATTAGTCTTTGTCACCTGTACTGCTGTCAGTCATCTTCTATGGGCATGCAGATTGGTGTCAAACTTGCTTTTTTTTTTTACCAAGTCCTTTACTATCCTTGGGTTTTCTCTCTTACTACTTCTTGTGTTTTCCTATGCATCTTTCTACAGTTGATAGTGAGTAATGACGAAATTTAACTTAGCAGAAAGTTTTGACTGAATATATAATGTTTTGGAGTTGTGATCAGAGTTTCCAGAGTCCCAGGTAAATCAGAATATTTGGTTTTTCCATTGTTTCAGAATTTATTAGTGAAGCATCTAAATGTTCAAGAACATAAAAACGTACAAATGGGTGTTAGTTGAATGGACATAGTAAGATTTTTCTGGCATGAAAAGCACAATATTTATGACTTAATTTAATCGGAGAAGAAAAATATTGAGTAGGTGACGAAGTAAAAATGATGACTGTGTATTATATTTTTGCCATGCAGCTGAACAAACACATTCAATGACAGACTTTGGCAGGAGCTGCAAAGATGTTCTTGACAATGGCATGAATAAATATTAGGTGCTGTACACAATTCGCTGCATTCCAGGCCTTGAGCAAAACCAGGTGAGCTTTGCCTGGAAAATGTGGAAGAAACAATGTAAGCATGTTAGGAAAATGTAAACAACTACAGTATTCTCCCTAGCTGCTTTGCTGTAACATTTTCATTTGCATCAGCAGCAACTCTGTCATTTTTTATCTGCTCTACTTTCATTGCATTTCTAGGAATCAATTAAACTCCCAGTTGCTTTAGAGTTCATGGTAGGCACTTCAATAATATTGCCTAAATGAAGAACTTTATACCTGCTAAACAAAATATACTGATCAGACTTAATTTCTATTACTGAAACTAGTTTACAGGAATGTAAAGGAAAATAAGTATGTCAAGATTCTTGATGGTCAGTACAGAAGCAGAGAGGATGTCACCTAGTAATTTAAGATGGAAAATAGGGGAAATGAGAGATACGCTGTACAACATGGATGTGGGCTGTGATAAATAACTAGTAGTAAGACAAAGGCCTGCCAGTGTATCTATTAAAAGAATGAGTATGACAATATGGAGGAGAATTTCCTTTTACAGATATTTTTGCCAAAGCTGGTTTACAAGCTGTAGTCTTTTGCTAGAACCTACAGCAGTATGGGTAGCTCAAGCCCAGCTGACCGTTTGCTGAGGAGAAAAGAGGGGTGAGACGTTCTGCAGAAGTTCTCTACTCTTTGTTCTGACTTCACTGAGTAAAATTGAATTCAGGGTTGGTCTTCACATCTTCAGAGGGGTAGTGACAAGAGTACTGCTTTTTGACCCTGGTTTTTGTAATTTGAGAATATTCTTATTTAATGTTGCAATAATGGTTTCCACTGACATAAAAATTGATACTGGTTTTACATTGAGAACAGTTTGCACTCCTGAAAACAGTTCTGTTTTCTACTGGTCTTATTTCAAGTGTGCAGTGTTCATTTCAGAAGTAGTGTTCGTAAGTGTATTCCTTCTGTGTCACTCCAGAAAGCAATGGGGACAGTCTAACTGGAATCCTAGAGACAAAGCTGATGTGCTCTGATGCTTCTACAAGGGATAAAAATGTCTCTCCTTTTTTATAACATGACGTGTTTGTGTGCCTGGGATTCTTCAGGGAGTCCCAGTAAGAATAAGCCTGCAACAAAGAAATCATTGGCATAGCCGGGAAGGAGAGAGACAGTTTATAATACTAGTGCAGTTCCTTTTCTGGAACAAGTCCCAGGCATAATTCAGAGCAGCTTCAGACTCCTTGACCATCGATAGCCTCATGGGGATGTTTTAGCAGCTAAGGACAGATGTGGTATTAAGCTGCCCAGCCCATAGCTCCCCTTATTCACTTGTTTACCTGTTTTGTGAGGGATGTGAGAGTTTATGAGGATGTATGTCAGCTTCCTGTAAGAACTTCAAAGGGACTGGGCCTGGCACATTTATTAGTGCCATTTTTTTTACTGGAAAAAAAAATACAGAACAAAGTGAAAATCCATCTTGCAGGTTTGGCTTTCTCTCCTCTGTTCCTTTCAGGAGTGAAACCAATAGACTCAAACCCTTAAAAAACATACTGTATAAAAAGCAGCATACAGCCTATAGTGACATACTGGCAAAGAAGTCTAAAGACTGTATTTTTATATACAGTCTTTGGATGTCAAGATGATAGATATTAAAGGAGTAAAAATAGGTCTCTTCAGTTTAGAACAGTTTGGGTAGCTGAGGATTTATGCTGTATTGCTGTCTGTGATTATAATTTCATGTCTGAATATGTGCCTTTTGGCTTTCTCCTGTAAGTTCGTAGAGATGGTGGTTTTGCTCAAAATGAGCAATATACCTTTCGTATGATATCTGTTCCTTAGCTGTTGTTTGTTATTATTAAACAAGTCGAACAGTAATTTTCTGGCTCAAAAGGCTCCCAGAAAGGCAGGTCAGGAGACATCCTGATCTGTTTGCAACTGCATATTGCATGAGGAAAGTGGATACTTTAGCCTGAGCCTCATTTGAGGGGTGACTTCATCTGGCCATTATTATACCTATTAGAACCATTTACCAATGCCTGTTGCTAGGGGAAGTTTTTCTGGAGTAATTATGTCTCACCTATGGACGTACATGGATATATTCTCAGGTATGCTTGACAAGTTAAGAACTTGGGGGCTTTTTTGTTTGTTTATTTGTATTTTTAAAGACATATACTTTGGGAATTCTAGTCTTAATTACAAAATTTTCAAGCAAAGATTGACAACGTGGGCCCCAGGCTCTTAATCAAATAATGTAATGTTTGCTTTGTTTGTTATGTTTGCTCTGTCTAGAGATTTATCACTTGTGTCGATCTCACTAGGTTCTTGACAACAGAGAGAGCAATCTGGGAACATCAGCGGCATGTACATGGCATTTGTGATTGTCACACACGTGTTGGACACACTGCAAAAGTGTTGCTTTGAGCTACCTTGTCTGAGTTATTTTACATGCTTCACCTGTCTGTTGTTATGCAGGAGGTCTAGGCATACTCAGTCTGAAAGAATTCCTCACTAACAGGGGACTTCTGTGCTTCTGTGTAGAGTCACTACTACAAATCAGCTACAGGAAAACCACTGAAATGTTCCCATATATGAATCTTGGGGTAGAGGCTGCTGTCCTATTTCACAAATGATAAATATACTAAATGAATTATTTTTAAAAAGAATAGCAAGAGATCACTAGGCAGTCAGCCAGTTCCAAATCTTGAATATTGGCTTGCAGATCTTTGCCTTTATCCTTTAAGCCTTAATAGCAGAACCTAACAGCATCCAGAGGCAAAATTTTGATCAAATAAAGCTATGGTTCAGCATAAGGATTTTTCACGGGTGCAAACTTTTCTCTCTGTAAAACCAAAAGCAGTTTTTCTTGGCGTTAATGAAAGCTGTGTTGGTAAGTGAAAAGGTAAGAGACTGAGTGAATAGGAGCAACGCTGAATCTCACCTAAGAGCCAGAAAAAGTGAACCCTTTGATTAGAGGAGATATGAATACCCTCAGGACTGAAGGAGGCAAGGGACAATTTCTCAATCCTTTTGCTGAACTTACATCCACCAATGCAATCCAATTGCTCCTGGAGACATTGCTTAGGCATTGATATTTGTCTTGTTTTGTTTCTTGTACATCATCCATGATAACACTTAAATAAAGTTGGTAGAAGAATAGATGCTTTTTCTAATCTTTTCTAATCTTGGTTATACTTGTAGGCTCAACTGATAATGGAGAAATAATTTTTAATTATTTTTGTTTTCATAAATACCACAGAAAACCCCTAAATGCAATTACTTAAATAGTTTTAGCTATTGCATCTGCAGGTACCTAACTTTTTCCAGTGGCATAGGCATGTTTTGAAAGATTGTGACAATTCACTCTTTTCATTGCAGGGTGTTTAAGACTAGTTAATACTTGTAATGAAGCTGGCTCCTTTGATTAACTTTGGTACTAGGTGGGATTTAAGTGTGTTTACACTACCAGAAAGAACATTTCTGTATGTTTACTTTTTATTTCTGCAGAGTTAGAGAAATGGTTCAGTTACTGAAAATGCCAGGACAACTGCTCACCTATATTCACTTCTTTGCTCTTCTAGCCTGGACTTTTTGGGGGTGAAGGGTTTTGTTCAGTCAATTATTGCATTGAGTTCAATAAACTGATTATACTTTCTAGGTAATTTGGTCTCACATTTACAAAACTCCCGTAGAAACAATTAATTTGTAGATACTGCTCAGGAATATGATACACGTAAGTATCAGTAATGACTTTAATTTGAGTTAGTTATTAATACACGTCTGATCACTGTACTGGAAGGGGTATCTTTTGGTCTACCTCTTTGTACTCTTTAAGAGGTAAGCAAGGAAATAAGAGTTTGTAGCTGACAGACTGTGAACTGTATAAATGGAGAAGGAATATTAGAGATACAAAAAACATTTCTGGCTGCATTAATACATTTATGCCTTTTTAAGAACTTTAGTCTGAAAAATATTCTGTGATACCGTTAGTATTAAATAAATGAAAACCAAATTTTTATTGTTAAGATGGAAATTTTACAAAACTTGTGGATTCCCAGTTTCATGAGTTCTGCAATGGTCCAAACTGCCAAGCCATAGAAAAAACCCACTCCAGTTCTCTAAGCTACTGCACAGTTTCTTGGCAACTGATGATAAACAGAAATTGCTTGTTAGGAAATCTGTCCTCCTTTTGCTTATTTTAAGTGTAGCTGGAATGAAAACCAATGCTGTCATCATATAGGCTCCAAAAATAACAAATAAAATAGTATTTATAATATAACTTGGGATGCAATATTATAGTAATCCTTTGGGCTTACCCTTGTTGTAGCAAAAAGGTGTAACAGAAGTTCTTCAACTCTCGACAATGGCAAAAGAGAATAATTCTGACTCCAGGCATTGCCATAATGCCTGATTTGGCATTAATTCTTCATAAACATGGCAGTCTGGAACAGTATATTCTGAATATTATAAATTCCTCCCTTTGACAGAAATGACCCTTCAGGTTCCTAAATGGCAGATAATTTTAGCTGCTGTTTTAGTCATTGGGAGAATTTCAAAGGGTTGAGTGTCTGAACCCCACTAATTTAAAAATTTCACTAGAATTTTATGTTAGTGACTTTGTGTTGCAATTAAAAGAAGTTAATACAGGAACAGGTAAAATTATGTTTTCCATGTTCTAGAAAAGAATTTTTCTGTATTTTGAAGTACTGAAAATTTTTGCCAAACCCATAAGCCACCTCTTTGCTGGTACCTTGGATTCTAACCCTCCTCTGAAGTTTCCTAGGAGGACATTAGATACTTTAAAATGTGGCAAAACATAGATTTAAACTTTGAAAAATAAGGCCTAAACAACCAAATAATTATTGATTAATAGTACAGTGTAAAAATCCTAAATACACTGTACTAGATGGAGCCAAACTCTTGAGAATTTGACTGAATCCTGAACTAACTGTGAAATAAAGTGTGTCAACATTTGACCTGTATTTTCTTATGGATAAGTAACCTTGAAGAATTATGGAAAACTGAGGAAGTAGCAAAAGATCTTAGTAGACCAGGACTTCCTAGGAAAACTTTTGTTCTCTGTCAAAAGTTTCTCATACAACTATTTTCATCCTATTCTAAAAGGTAGATTGTGTTCTCATCTCAGATTACAATTCATTGCAAATTTTCTTCAAGAAAAATGACTTAGTTACGGGTGGGTAATTCTATCATGCAATGATTTTTTTTATTTTTTTTTTTTGAAGGAAAAGCCTTCAAACCAAAAAAGCAAAAAATTGTGTTATTGCACGGTAGGAAGAACGTACAATTAATAGAACTGTAGAGTAAACAGGCCTTACTGTAGAGTAAGACAGCCCTTAAACCAAATAAATTCACTATAAACATGAAAAATTCTTCAGGAAAATAACATTAAACATAGTAATTATTTGAAATGTACTCACTGTTCCTGCAGTTCCTTTGTTCAATGAATACATTTCAAACGTAAGTGGCACACTCAAAGATTGACTTAACTCTCTCATTGCATTGTCTTGCAATGGCAAACGGGACTTTAATCTTACCTCTCAAGCTCTATATTGCTTCTTCTTTAACTAGCTAAATAAATACCTGGTACAGTTTCACATTCTTCTTTTCAGCAAAAATGTTTAAAGAGTTTCTGACCTCAGCTGGTTTTCCTGACCCAGACCTGCCTCTCTAGTTGTTTTGATACAGCTCTTTTTAAAGAGATACAGGAAAATAGGTGAGGGAGCAGGTTTAGATTAAAATATTCCTCTGCTATCGTCTACTTTTTCAGTGCTATTTTAAATTGAAACCCTGTTCCTCAAACCAGTTCCTGTGTGTCCCTACAAACAGTCTTGGCAGCACAACAGAAAGGATGGGGCAGGGCAGGAAGGAGGGTTGTTGGCAGCAGGAGAGTGAGTTCCTTACACTGAAATTGCTAGCAAAAATCATTGGAGAGTATAGCTGTATTGCCATCTAAAGCAGAAAAAAAGACTTGGCACCAGAAACTTTGTTTAAAAAGAAGAGAGCAGTGATTAATTCACTAGAAGTACAGTAAGATACAAACAGCTCACATCAATGCACCTGTTTCCCACTTTTTGGCACAGTACATAATAAGAGATTAAGTGTTTCTCTCTATACATATATTATCCGGTGGTGCGTGTGTGCGAGAACACACATATGCAAGCAGGCACATGTGCAAGTCTGTTTTTGCCTCCTGGTTATGGTGCTTGGCATGAGAACTGAGCAGAGGGGCCTGGAAGCAGGAAGTGGAGGTGGCTACTAATATGCAAGATGCTCCTAGGTCTGGTCCTGTTGACAACCGTCAGAGGAGACTGCTAGAAACACAGGCCTGGGTGTGGGTTTGATTTAAAACATGTATCTGGGTAATTAAACCGAGAAGCATATATTTATTTTGGGAATGGAACTGTGACAAGTTCCATGAACTTAGATTCTATCTGTATAATTTTTTGAGATAGAGTTTTTAAACAGGGATGTAAACCTGTAAAGCGGCCTAACCCTCTTTCCTTCTGCAGTCTGCATAATGCAAGCTGCTGCTCCAAAACACAAAGATCTTGCTCCAGATTTCCGAAATTGGAAATGGAAGTATTTAGATTATAACTCTTTTCTGTGGGTGTATATGACAACCTGATATGATTTTTACATGAACAGGTTCCTAAAGTTTTAATTGTATGTTATTTATTTAAGATTATATTAATTTCTTTCCAAGTTTTGAAAGTAAAAGGTTGATTTAATTGGTTTTCAAGTAGCTGTTCAGTTCATTTGCTGCTGTTATGAGGCATGTATCATCTCCCAGTTAATTATTTTTGTTTGAGCACAAACAAGAGTATTATTGTCTGTTTTTTCCAGTAGCTCCTATCCTTTTCTTACAGCTGCATGTGTGACTGCTGTAACTTTGTCCAGAGGACGCTTTTTTAGTGTCAGTAGATTTGTATTTAGATTTCTATGTGAGCTTGTGTGAATATAGTAGGGAACAGAAATCCAACCTGTACATTTGTAAAGTAATATTTATTTTAAAAAGAATGTATTTAACAAGTCATATGCTTGCCTAGATCCTGCAAGAATGCTCATGTGAGAAAAGCCTTTTCTCAGCTTGACTCTCAGCATCCCAGGCATCCTTTTGAGGATGAGTCCCATGCCAGCCCAAGCAGCTGCCCAGCCTGGTGGAGACATGCAAGCAGCAGGTTTTCCATGGCCCCTTCTCTTCCCAAAACAGTCAGGTGCCCACCGTGATTCCAAAGTTTGCTAAGGTTTTCTCCAACCACTACCTACCACTTTGAATCTTCCAGCTCTGCCGTCTCTGTTCCATTCTTTGCCAACATGCACCAGGAGTAATGGACATCCGCAAGAACCCCAGTTCTTCTTGGTACTGCCAGAGTAAGAGACTATTGCCAGGGCCTGCTGAGCTGGTGGTAACTGTGAAAGGGTGGTTAGGCAGAAGAGCTGGGGGATATCAAGCAGCTTTGATGGGGTAAATTTCTGCTGAGGCAACAGCTGCTTGAGAACATGTGAACCAGCCCTGGGTGTGCTGTGTAGGATGGAGCTGCAGATCATTTGTTCCTTTCCATGTCGGCTAAACAGGCAGGGAGCCTCATATGAGTGTTGTGAAACCTACTGGTGAGTTTACAAAACAAGCTTCTCTCACAGGTGCTTTCCACAGTGCAGCTGTATTATCTCTGCTGCCCACTGTCCTTTGTGAGGAATTTTCTAATTGCTTTTCATCTTAGCCAGCCCTGTAGTGCTCTAGAAATTTCCTAAGCACTTCTGATGGATGCTGTAATGGTGTTTACACTACCTGTGCAGTCTCAGTGACACTGTACTATCTTATGTGAAGTCTTTTAGTTCTGACTCAATTCTATGTTTCTTGCCATCTTAATTATTTTTTCCAGAACAATACATGTTTTCAGTAATGCAGTGGATTTTCCATGTGTCAGCTCTGTAGACGAAGAATCCCATTTGATTAGCTCTTAGTCTTTATTCATCAGCCACTTTTTTTTTTTTTTCACTCCAATTTCCAACCTGGCAAAAAATAAACAAATTCAGAAATATTACATTGAAGCCCATCAGTGTTGGACTGAGAGTTGAACAGGGGAAGACAGACTTTATAGTTCCTAGATAGAGGGACAAGGTAGAAGGTAGCTGATAAATGGCTGTTATTGTGTTCTTTTTAGTCACAGAAGACAGAAATAATTTTCTCTAAATGTACTGGTATTATTATTAAGCTAGTTAAAACCAGAATCTTTTCTCCCAAGTTTGAGTTGATACCTCTGTTGGGTTATCATTGGATGTGTTTATGTGTGTATGAACTGCAGGTGACTATTCAATAAATCCATTTTTCTTGTCATTAATATTAGAAGATTTCCAACTTCCACTTGCATGCTTTATTTATGATCAAGTTCTTGCAATCAGAAATGCGATCTTTAATAAAATGAAATGTATGTGTCTGATGGAAAGAAACATTAATCATGCAGAAAGCAACCAATACACATTTATTTCTTCTTGCCATAATGTCACATTGTATTTCTATAGGTTAATCATGATTTGTAAGTAATATGTAAACACATTTTCAAGGAAGTACATTCCTTTAATGCACTGTGAGTCCAAATAAACAAGAGTATGCTCAGTTCCTTCTCCTGTTCAGTGAGCAGGGCAACCCAATGTCCATTTACCTCTGCTTTGCTTCTAGGTATTTCTATTATCTTGCATGTTGTGGATACCAAACTGATAGACCTGCAGTTCCTTAGAGGATGCATTTTAAACATCAGTACCACAGCGAAGTGATTCCAATTCTCCATAACCTTACTGAAAGTTAGCTCATTCTTTGTAATAATCACTAGTGCTCTCATGAATGCATATAAATTACTGGTATTGATATTGCATTTATTTACACTATTCCATCATGATTAAAACCCGCCTCCTGCAAAACAACTAATCTGTGAGTTTGTTAATATTCTGCTTATGGCAACTTGGGATGCTTACTTCTCAGTAAACTCATTTTAGAGCTTATTCTTTTGGCAAAGAACTTTTTCAGAACGTCAACCTTTCCACTGGGCAAACTATTCTGTATTTAAATCATACAAATACAAATCACACAAACAAAAAAGGTGCATCTGTGGCAGAGCTGTAACAGCCAGGAAAATGTGAATGAAAAATTACTGAAAAAATTCTTTGAATAGTCACATTAATTTCTACAGGAATTAATTACAGTTATCATTATATCCCTTTTGTGCTCACTGTCATCAGCAGTCACTAATCTGTTGAATATCACAGGACCAGGCATAAATGTCAAATGACCTGCACAGACTTCTGTCCTGGGCTCCATGTGGCACTGCTGTGCACAGCTGACTAGGGTTGGCCCTTCAGGAAGCAGGGAAAGTGTAACAGGCTCAGTCACACTGAGGCAGTGCAGCTCAGCCCTCAAATGCTGAGCAGTTTGTGTTACCTAAAAAGATGAAAAAAGTTAAAATCGGACAAAGAACTGCAGTGTGCACTGATGGAGCATTGTCAGGCAGACACAAAGGCTTTCAGTGCTGGACGCATATGGCAGCCACTGGGTGAGTAAAACAGAGATATTTCCATCACTTGTTCCTCCTGCTTGTGCAGTGTCTGCCACACGCACCATAACATCACCTGGATGTTGGGTAAAGCTGCGGAAGCACGGGGTAATCCTGGAGCTCTAGACCTTTGCAGGCTTTGTCACAGGAATGGTTTCCATGTGCTGACCATGATCCATTCTCAAATCTTATGAGTATAGCCAGAACTTTAGGCAGAGGTGAAGCCCGAAAGCTTATGCACTCTGAGGTTTTGATGGCTGGGAAATTGGGTGTGAGTATGGGCAACTGAAGATCTAAATTTTGAACTTGGATGCCTACAATGGCAACTGGATCCTATACCACCTGAATCCCATCCTTAGCCCTTATGGGAAAAGCCCTGAGAACAAAATCCTTAATAGCTGTAAACTGACATAGTACCACTGAGTATATTGAAGTTCACATAATTTACACTGCACGCACAAGAAGATTTGGCCCTCTGTCTTTAGTTGGCATCTTCTGTAGCCAAATCAGCATGCAGCCGGTATTAAGAGGCATCTCATTACAGAGGAGCCACATTCACTCATGTTCTCTCTCTGGGAGGTCTTACTCTTGTTCTTTCATGATTTCTGTAGCTGTACCAATGCAGAACAGAAGTCACCTCAACTTAGAAAATAAGGTGGTTTTGTCCAAAGCTACACAACAGAAATTCTAGCTGATGAAGCTGTTCTCTGGACTCGGGACTGTGTGTCTTTGGGAGGAGGGATTTGCAAAGCTATGCGGCTGGCCAGGGAGAGTATCTGTGCAATCTAAGGATCTTTCTCTTCCCTTCTTTTTATTTCTCCCTTCCCCACGTTTATTTTCTTCGTCTTTTCCTTTCTTATTGAAGGAACTGTTCCTATTCAGCAGCCTATTCAAAATCCATTCAAGACTGTCACTTAGTGAAATACAGAACTGCAGACAAAGCAGGACAAACAGAGCTTTTGAATAACTGATAGTTGAAAGGCACTATTTGGCAGTGCTAATTGTACACAGAGTATTGCCCAACTGCACTGCTCTATTCAATGACTTGTCATTGTATATAATTTATAAACCTTTGTTAGCCTTGAAAATTTGCTTAGGCTGATACCCAAAACTCAAAGTTGGTACCACAGTTTTAATTGAAATATGAGAATATTACAAACCCCTGCTTCCTCTCAATATTGACTGTGGTAAATTCCCTGCAAGTAAGAAAACTCCCAAGTGGTCTTCTCAAAATGCTGCCGCATATTGCTTCGAATTACGGACCAGAGGTTTTGCATGATTTTATGCAATAGATGTACTCTCAGGGGAAGGACTCTGGTGAAGTAACTAGTTTACTTCAGAGAAAATCCCACAAAACTTTCCGATCATTTTCCTGCCTTTTGATGCTAATTTACAATAATAATAGCAAGAAAATTTAAAACTGTTGAGGAGCGGCTCAGAAACCGTCCTGTTTTGAGACTGTCTAGACATAAGCAAAAAGCTCGGAGAGTAACTTTGTCCATGCCTTGAACACAAGATAGTTTTGCTTGCACTTTGCAAGTGAGGCTGCCGATGTGGGTTTGAAGTGATGCTTTGGTTTTACCATCAATATCCATCTTCTAAGGCATATACAGCTGACAGTAAACTTCAGTAGGAATTTGGCATGTCGTGCCTGCATTTATGCATTTCTCCTTCAACTAGAACTTAATATTTGCAAGTTTCACAGCTTTCCAGAAGCTGTGAAGGTGACTTTAATGTAGAAAATTACCCATGTTGCTGTACTTCCATGGTTTTTCAAATTCGTGTACAATAACCCGAATAAGGCACAGATTAGCGAGGTACCACTGAGATGTACTGGTTATACAGATACAACTACAGTGATATAATTATACCAGTATAGTAATATGAGTAAATTTTCTTGTTTAAGCAAGCTTCAAGTCAAACCCTTACCATTATTAAATTGTAGTTTTGCATTATGAACAGCAATAGTATACAGTTTCGGATATTAGAAATATTTAGTCTGTCCGTAGGGGGCCAGAACAGGATTATATCCTCAGACTGTATTAGTGCTTTGTTGCTTCTAATTTTAAATGTCTCAAGGGAACAGAGCTTTCACCATTTCTGTAGAGACACTATTTCACAGCCCATAGATCTTTCTGTCAGGAATATTCACCTTACAGTCTCTCAAATTTTTCCTTTTATGCAAGTTTGGTAGGATTTTTAACTCCCTTGGATAGCTTTATACGAGAAAGGTGAAAGGGGAGGGATTAGAGATACCAAAAACAGTGAAGTCTGGGGAAAGCTCCAAGCGATTCCTTCGTTAAAAAAGTCATAGCACCGCAGATTGAATGTTGCTCTCCTCAGCACCTTTAACAGTTTGAATGCTGCTATGATAAATGTAAACTTAAAAAGATCTTAATGTCAAATGGAGCAGGAATTTTACAGAAACAAGTGCAATTTCTTCTAGAGATAGGAGTGAAATATCACTTTGATTCCCTCTAGTAGATTTCCTCACATAATCTAATATATCTGCTTTAAACCTCAAGAAATTTATGCTGGTTTATAGACAGTGAGACCTTGCAATGAAATGGAGAAGTGGGAGTTAACTTTAAAAACATACTGGCTTTCTCCCAAGAAGTGAGTGCTGACAAGTATAACCATATTACTAAAATCACATCAGCAACCTGATATATTAAATAAAAACATGATCGTCTACGGCCAAAGTAGTTTGTATTTTATCCATGAAAAAGCATTGTGTTACATCAATCTGTCCAAAAAATGGGGCACATCAGAAAACAATGTTAAGAAGGCTTTTAAAACACATCATTGAGATTACAGCACCTTTAAAAATAAACAGCACTGAATACCAACACAGGTAAAATGTCATTGTGAAACCCAGATCTGAAATTCAACGGCATACTTTATAGCTTTCCAGTGTGTGATAAAATCTGTTCACCAGATGTACTATCTGTCTCCTGTGTAGCATACTTGAGCATCATCTAGGCCTGAGGCCCATTTATTTCATGTAAATGCCTTCCCTGTGCACACCTTAGGGCACCCTAATTCTCCATTTTATTTCAGGCACTGTACAGGGTACCATCTGGTAGTGTTAAGCTCATCTCATTTTATTGCACTATTGCAGTGGCTATATCCAGCCCTACAGCTTTCTTTCAATGAAAAGAGAGTTTGGTTACTGCTAGCTATTTATTTTTGCCAGAAATAAAGTAGATTTTAACTATACACGTGCAGAGTTCACCTGTATGTCAGTCTCACCTGAAACATGGGTCACTGCTTTTTATCCCACATGGTTAAAAATAAATAAATGGTGACTTGCTGATATTCAGGTACAGCAGAGTGCTGGGATGGTGTTCTTTCTGTTAGGAGTAAGAGATCTAAATTCTTTTTACTTCTCCAAATAATGATGTCTTTTTAGTATCTCATTTTTATTGTTTCTATTAAAATGAGCAGAAGATATTGTATCACACCTTAAAAAGGCACCTTACAGGAATAACTAAATATTTAAAGGTAGCAATATACCTCTCAACTGTACTTCATTACAAAGTTCATTTGCTATTTTAGGCCCGAATTTACTTCTATTCATCACATTTCCTGCTGTTAACCTCTTGTTTGTTCTCGTACATTATCGCCATTAAAAAAACCTGAACTTGAAATTGAGATTATAGAAAATTTCATCCATTTCTCGCTTCTTCATTGTCTGCCATTTTTAATCACCTCCCTCCTTTGGAGGCTTTGTCACATATTTTAATGGCCTGATTTTTTAAAACACTCCCTTTTGTGCCAGCAATTTTGTGCTGTTCGTTAAATCTCCTTAGATGTCTAACTGCCTGCTTGTGCCTACAAACGAGGCAGTTGGAAGTCTAAGTGCCATTAATTGCTCCCACAGTTTTCATGTGCAAAAAGGGAGTGTGGGTTTTCAATCTCTGAATTTTGCTGGCAGTAGGTTTGAAGCACATCAGGTTTGAAGTGCAACACTGTTATCTGCAGTAAAGCCAACTTCTGCTTTCCTGTAAATTCTTCTGACTTCAGAATAGCTGCATGCTAGTAAGGCAGACGAAAATTACCCTCATTGCTACAGCTCTACCACTGCTGAAGAGGAAAAAAAAACCCCAATTTTTGCTAAATCATGGTGGAAGCATTATGTGAATCACATTTGTCACCAAGTCAGATGTCCTACAACAAAATACACAAGTTTCAGTGTTCCTTAGATGTATGAAATAGGTCCTGTTCCTGATGTCAATGGCAGCATGAATGAAAAAAAAACCAAAACCAACCCAACCTGCTTTTCTCCCCCAGGCTTTTTGAAAACTGTTTAAATCACATTTTCATTGCATCCCCTTCACTGTGCCCTTTCTGCCTAGACAATATTAGGACCAGATTAAGGTTATCTGGATGCAGCATAATGCCTTTCCTCCTTCATCCACCTCTGTAAGTCTGTATCCTCTTTGGAGCAGTTGTTGGGCAGGATATCAGCCTTTTAAGAAGTATGTGTAAGTGCCACTTGTGAGCAATTGTTGTGTTGGGCAATGCAGACAATGCTCAGGCAGTGTAGATTCTTAGTCATCACAGCAAGGAGCGACATGGCATCTGTCCTTTCTCACCCTGGGCAATAGCAGAGGTTCCCTTCTATTGAAAGGCAGAAGTGTCCCACTTCTTTCAAGCATGGTTCCAGACTTTCTGCAAACTTTGGCTGATGCCATTTTTCTGGTATCACTCAGCTCATGTATCACTCTTCTCAGCTGTGAAAATCTGGATGAAACATTGTGTGACTGAATGCTCCCAGGAGCTGGGCACTGTCTGTCTTGATCTATACCCAAACAAGGCAACTGATGAAAGAAACTTGAAGGAAGGGGGCTTTGAAAGTGCTGATTTTAGATAAGCATTTAAGTTACTCACCTGCCGTTTCAAGTGTTGGAAATTACTGTCTTTTCATAATCTGCTGCATATGAGAGGAGATGACAGTGGACCTCCTCAAAAATTCATTTGGCATAGCTCTGGTGAGCAGCACAAACAAACTCATCATAAAAAAACAATCACTGTTAAAATGTATTCTCCCCTTTCTCCTGACTTTCTTATTCATTGATAACTAATGGCCACAGCATGGCATTAATAGCTGTGTCTGAAAATGCCACCTTCCAGATAAATAAATTATAACACAATGAAACTCAAGAAAAGTGGAGTTATGTTCCTTTGTGTGAATTCTGTATGTTTTGTGTCCACTGTCAATGACAAATATAGGTAGATTCACCTGGATTAGCTGTCTGCATTGATATAAAGGAAAGGTGAATGAAAAGAATAACTCTTTCTATCATTGTGTGTTGTAGGAAGAGTGTATTTTACTGTTTTCTGTCTCAGCTGAAATTGGGAGTACTGGATTGTGACTAAGCAAGCTGTGATTCTTAGCAGCCATACAAAGTACATTTTTCTGATGGTCTGTAAATCAGTAGAAGTCTCCAGTGAAAAAATAAGTTCATATTTATTTTCCTGGAGACTTCCACCTCCTTTAGCTTTTAAGCCACCTCATTCTGCTAAAATGTTAACGATAATCTCATATGCAGATTCATTTCTCCCCTTCATCCCATCAAACAGACCATCCCAATAATTCCAAATACATTCATCTGCAAAGAGCTAAGTGTCTGAACAAGCCCCCATAGGCCTTAGAGTCAGAGCTCAGAAATTCTGGTACATAGCTGAGTCCTGAGGTTTTCCATGTACCAGGAAACAATGTTTTAAGGAAGGGAAGAGAACTTCAGAGCTGGCAAGGTGCAATAGACAGGTGTGAGTGCAGCAGGGTACCAGATGATATCTGTTGAAGGACAGCAACCTTAAATATAATTTAGACTTTTCACTTGGCATAGCAAAAAGAAAACTTAATGGATTTTTATTGATAAAAATGCAAATGTCATAATTTGATCTAAAAGGGGAAATGTAATGGCACACACCTCATTCCTATTGAATTTATTTTCCATTAGCAAAATGCTAATTAACCATTAATCATTTGATAATGTATATGTAGCAAAAGCAGCTCAAAAGTCAGATTGTCTAAATAAACAGCACAGTAGCCAGTTAAGGTGAAAAATACATTGCCCCTTTTAGAGAAAAGTAGAAATCATTATTTCTCTTTGCAGAAATTGTAGCTGTGGCATACCTACAGCCTTAGTTTTGACACCTGAGAGTTACATCTAGCTAGTCAATCTTTTCCTGCAAGTGGCTGCAGTTAAATGGAAGCAACACTAAAACAAACTTATCCATCTCTGCAATCAGACTGGGAAAAAACTGTCTTGGGATTCATTGGACAGTGTAATTTGAAAGCATCACATTCTTGCAAAGGTTTCCTCTGGGCCGAAGGATGGCTTCCTAGCGCTAGTGACTTCTACTCTGAGCTAATTTCTGCTCCACTCCCATTGCACATTTTTGCATGCATAGGCATCTGGAGTGCTGTGCAGCCAGACCTGCCGGCATTTCCTGTTTAGTTCAGTCTCTGGTATGATATTGGAAGTAACATCTCAGCCTGGAAGTATATTAAATGAAGTGTGCATGCAAATTACCAGCAAACCATTTTTCCATTTTACAGAAGGTTTGTGTTCGATTGGTTCATTTTGCAAGGCTTAGTTCTGTAGGATGGGCTTGGCTTTTTTCCCATTATAAAAGAAATCCCTAATAACCAGTCCCACACCTGAGACAGTGAAGATTAAAATCAACCATTGTGTAGTATATGAGAAGCAACAATTTTTCATAGGCTTTTTACTGCACATTTGGGATTACAATTTCATATTATGCAAATGCATTTTATGAAACCATAACACAGAAATGTGTACTATTGTTAAGATGCATTTGCAGCCTAGTATGTGAAGTCTCCAAAAAAGCCATTCTGCTGTCTTCTCTCATTGTGTATTATGAATAATAAACAAAACATAGTTAGACAGATTCTGTATTACAGAACAATAATAATAAAAATTGCATCCTGTCATTAATATACATCAACAATGTGTATCCTGGTAGCTCAGAAAGACATCTCAATGTGACTGCATGTTAAACAAAAAGTTGCCTAATTCATAGCAGGAACAGGGACTGTTTGGGACAGCTCTGTTGTACTTGGAGGGAGGGACAGTAATCAAAATCCTGCTTGTTCTTCTTTCAGCCTCACAATGGCGTTATCTTTGTCTCTGGAGTCATTGATGGCATGCTAGTTCCTGTGTATACTATAAGACGCCTCAAAAATAACTGTTCTTGTATTTGTTTTCTAAAGAACTCCAAAGAAGCAACTGGTGTTTGATCAGCCTGGCTTCTACTGCAGTACCAATGCCTGCCTAGATGCTAACCTGTTGACAGTACTACATTCAATGGTTAGGTTGATGAGGCCATTCAGATGTGGAATCACAATTATGTATTATTTCTTCTTAAATTAGTGATGTAAAAGGAAGTACACAGATCTCAGATCTGTGCAGTATCTGTTTTCCTTTATGCAGCGCACAGTCACAGTGGCTAAGGGGAAAAATGGAGCTGTCCTGATGTTCCCTGGGTGAAGTCTTTAATAAGGGAACCTTTACAGGTGTTCTCGTACTGAATTAAGTTTAATCTTTCTGGTAGAGCTGTTTCCAGTGTAATCATGCCCATATAAGCTGAAATATTACAAAGGCTTTAAAAGTCTTTTGTTGAGTTCACCACAAGTTCTGGGTATTATTACTTGAATATAGTTATGTGAGATTTAATTAAAGCTGCCTTATAACTCTTTATCATGACAATCTCTCTGCTTACAAAGCTGGAAAAAGATTAACTTAATAGCACGGTTCAGTAGAAAAAGCCAAGAGGAATGAGCTCTAGAAAAGTATTACTTAAATTCAAACATCTCTATTTTGAAGATTCCTACAGGCATCAGTTAAAGAAAATTCCATGTCTAGATTGTGTTAAAAGTACGATATCTAAACTTGAGGAGGCAAACACTTGAAATTATGTGTTGTGTATAATGAAAATTGCCTATCTATAAAGCTCTTCTTTTTCCTGACTGCAAAAAATATTTGTAAAGGTAATTTTACCAGACATTTGGAGACTTTGAAGTGGTTTTCTATCCCTATGGTTCTTTATGAATAGGTAACTTTTATCTGTGCTCTACTCAACTGTATGTCTATAAGACTGTCTAGTCTCAAAGATGCCTGCTACAAAAAAATAGAATTGCCTTAAAATGACTATCATAAGATTTATTCATTTACCCTTTAAGTACCTTGCAACTTATTTCCATTTTTCTCCCTCTAATTTTGCCTCCAGTAAAATCCTAAATTTTTCTCATTTGCTGTGCTATTTTAATTAGTCAATTTTCCCTTATTTATACAAGTAAGCAGTCTTACAAGTCTGAAGCTGTAAATCATTCATCCATTAAAAACTCTATTTCCTCATATTGCAAGTTCGATTCATTTAGGAAAGAAAAAACCTTGGCATGGAACAGAATTATGCAATGTCATGGACACATTAACATTTGGATCAAAATTTTACATTGTGTCAGCCAGTAAACAGTATAAATGGTTCAGATTTGCAATAAATAATTGTCTATTAATACCTTGGCGTGGTGTAGCAAATTAAAGTCTCACTTCAGTAAGCACAGATGTAGGTAAGAGCTGGGGTCTAAAGGCGGCAACTGCCATGCAGCATTAGAGTAGAAAGAGAGCATCATGAAGCGCTACTGTATCTTTCCAACAATGTGAATAATGTATACAGATTTAAACAGTATTAGACGAACATAGGGGAGGTAGGTTGTAGGTGCATTTAAGTCTAATCAGGCAAGATTTAGAACCATTTGTTTTAGATGCTCTGCAGACACTTCCCCTGCAGAAGATTAAGAGAAGCATTTTAAAATACAGCATTGTGTGCTGTTGCATACAGAGCAGAGCCCATAATTTAGGATGATCAGGACATACGATACTCAGGGACCTCCTGGGTCATTATGTTAGGTCCAATCCTGTGGTACTTAAACACCCCCAGAAGCCTTATCTGTACACTTCTTCTCTTAAGCTGTTGTATTTTGCAGCTTGCAGGTTGTTGCCAGTTGTCTCAAGATTTTAACAAATTTAATTGCTAACCGAAATTTTATCAAATTACTTCAGTATCTTCCGGCCCCACAGACTGTGAGCAGATGGTCCTGTATGCTCAGTATCTGAAACTCGAAGTTCAGTTTCTTAACGTGGCTTATTTCTGTGAATGTTTCAACAAGTAGACATGCTGTTACTTCAGCGTGGAAAATCAACACAAATAGAAGCATGAAAAGAGATTAATTTACAAAATAAAATATATATGACCAATTAGGTATTAATAATTATTTAGAGAGCTCCAGTTCATAATATTGTCTCTCAGCTGTCTCTGGTGGTGTCATCCATGAACCATTGTTGTAACTCCAGTTTTGAGCGTGTTTTTCCTTCTGCATTACCAACTCAGCCCATAATCCTGTAACACAATCGAGCTTGTCCATACACTAATGGAAAGGCATTAATCAAAACACTGTTCTCCGTTACATTAACTATAGAGCAATATCTCCTTATTTTGTATTTCTTAATGGTTTCTTTGTCTGTTTAAAATGAAGTTTCAGTGTGCTATACTACAAGTCTTCCATGGTGTATGCTTGATTGGCTGAGTAATCTCTCTCATTCTCTTTGGCACTTTGTGTTCAAGTCCTTGGTGTCTGGAGCACGAATCAGTGGGATTTTAAGCAGAGTACAAGGACTGTATTTTGTAGGAAAGATGGCTTATTTAAAATGGATCTGAAGCTGGTCCTGCTAGCTGCACAAGACAAGGGCTTAAAAGTCTTCCTCAACTGTCTGGCTGTTAACAGGCCAAACAAAATGTAATGCTTGTTCTGAGGGAACACAAGAAGGATATGCTTTCTGCATTGTCTTGTGCAGTGGGACTAGTTAAAAGGGATATAAATGTACCCATGAGACCTGATGCCTCTGTGCTTGGGAGCTCCTTGAATAGACTTGAAAGCTTCTTTCCTAGTTCCTCCAGCAGTGTTGTGGCTCTGTTCCAAACCTCTGAGGTTATTAATAAAAACCTGAAAATCATCTATCTAATCAAACTTGTGTCACTCCTTGAAACAGACCTCTTTAGCTAACTAATGATTTGCTCTGTTTGTGCAGCATACTCTATTGACTTCAGTCTTTGCATAGTTACTGTGAAATAATGCATGCTATTACATGGTTAACCACACGGTAACTTCACTGGAAGCAATGGTAATTGCAGAGTAAGTTGTGTTAATCCTCCTGTGCTATTGTTTGGTAACTGTACAATTAGCTCAGGTCACCTGCGCAAATCAAAGTTGCTTGGTAATATTTCTCTTCTCCCTTCTTTTAACAATTGCAAATAAGTTAGAACATTGATGGTATCTCAGCAGGGTACATGGATCCAAATCTGCCAGAGCAATGCATTGTTTTCTATAAGCAACTCCTATGTTTAATGTTATCAGCAGAAAACTGATTTCAGGGACAGAGGTTATATTTTCCTCTTTGAACAGCTGTACTTCCATTTTTAGCACCCTCATTGAAATCAAGCTTAATGTTACACTGAGTAGAATTTATTCCCACACAGTTGCTGTTTAGAGACTTGTGAAATTAATCAGGTGCCCTCAATTCACTTTCACTCTTATGAGTTATGAATTTTGAGCAAGAAAGACACAAGTCTGGTGAAATAATGAAATATCTAAAGCAGGATATGAAGAAGGCAATGGTTGAGACATCCCATAGCACTCAAAAGACAGCCAAAAGCCATGGTCAATGTAATATTTGTTCTGTGCAATCACTGCTCAGAAGATGCAAGTCACAAGAGATGACAAGGTGTGACTTTTTTGCATAAGCAATAAAGACTACCTACCCAGAGTGTAACACAGAGATAAAAAATGCTAGGGACATGACCTGACCTGACATGATTTTCTTTTATACTACCTGAGTTGCATGTTAGAATATAAAGAATTAATAACACAATACATAACAAATTCCCATCAGTGTTCCAGCAATCTGTGAAGCACTATTTAGGCATGCCTTCCCTGTGGCACTGTCTCCAGTATATCACACAGCAAACCCAACATAACATAAGTGCACATATCAACGTGAACAATATCATCCTGGTGCAGAAATTTTCACAGTTAATTAAAAAAATCAAATATAAGCAGTCCAGGTCCTTACTAAACTAATTAAAAGTATAAATACAATAAGCCCTGACTGAGCTTTTGACAGGTCATTAAAAACACAAAATTGAGTCAAGTACAAGGACTAGTTTCAATGTATAACAGAGTGAAATAAAATGGTGAGGCTGAAGTTAAATTACTACTGGTTTTGTTTCCATTGTTCCTCACCTGGTGTCAGTGGCACAGTTTACACAGTGCAGTTTGCCAAAGGAAAAGGCCTGGGCAATTTACTTTGTGAAGTCAAAGATGCCATTTACTGCTTCCTTTTGGCTTTTAAACCTGCTTCCCTGGCAGCATTACCATCTGTGTGTGTTCCATGCAGTGCCTTTTTGACCACAAGTTTTGATGTAATTTTCAATCCTCTGAAATTATTTCAGCACTCACCACTCCAAGTGCATCCTTCAGAAAGAACTTTGGTTACAGGTGGAGGAGTGCTTCTGGTTCATCAGCATAGGGTTTCCAAGCAGGACTAAGGTCTAACAAGCATTTTCCTTGTAGGTGCTTTAATACTGTGGGATGAGGCTGCACTAGGCTGTCGTACTGGCATTCCCTGTTTAACATGGGACTCCCAGTCCTGAAGATACCAATGCTGTATACAGCTTAGTTCATACATGGGCTCTTCCCTAGGGTAAATAAATAGTTCACTTGCTGAATTAGAATAGATCTGACTCCATAAGGTTAATTTTGTGCTTGGCTGTAAAATACCATTTGTGTGGAATTCTCCAATATAACTACAAAACCCAAACAAAACCAAAAAAGCATGGGTGTAGCTACTGTGAATATTTTTCCTGTTGGCCTTGATTTATCAACAGCATAATTTCCTTTGAAGCCCCTTTTGAGGGAAGCATCATTAATATTCCCTATATTATCTGGAGAAAAGTAGGGGATACCATGTACATGAACATGTTGCTTCCTAGCATGTTCCAGCTTTCATTTACTAACATCCCACATATATTCGGTTGTATACAATGTCCAAGAACGGTGTGTAATATGTTTTCAGCTGAATTGATTTCTGACACAATTTGGCCTGCCTATAAATTGGCACAAGCTCAGTTTTTACGGATCTGGACTTGGGGGAGATTGTTTCCTGGTGTTAGGAAAGGAGACAGGGAATCACAGCTATTCCCTTTGCATGGGTGTAGCAAGAGCCCTTGTTCTGAGCCAAAAGGATGAGGAAGTATCCCAATAAGAAATTCCCCAAAGGATATAGGAGTTTCTGCCTCAAGACTTGTCTGCTTCAGGAGCTCCGCTGCAGCAAGCAAGAATGTGAACTTTGCACAGAGCACTGTTAACACCCCTTGGACAGGCTGCCCAAGAAACTGCTGTGAAGTAAATAAAATGCTGTTGAGTCACATTCTTGCTTGTTCTGGTTCCTGCTATGCAAAAGTGCCCCTGAATCTGTCTCCCCAGCACTGAGCCTCCCAGCTCAAAGGAGTCAGGACTATTGACATTTGTCCTTGTTGCTGTAGCCCTTAGGGTTTGCCTGTGCTTGTGTGCATATATGTTTCAGAAAGCCAGGGTCCTGCACCAAGCTGTGCCTCGAAAGGAGGGATTAATGCCTAGAAAATATCTTAGTCAAAGAGTTTAGGCACGGTTTTATAACTTAGTTAATGGTCTAGTACTGAGAGGCTTGAGAAAACATGGCAAATAAGTATTAGTGCTGGATCTTCCTCATTCTCTATTCTTTTCTACTGCCTCTATATCAGAAGAGTTTTCTTTTTATCCCTAGCATTAAGCTTTTATCACTTTACTAAAATACTATAAATCAATAAAATAGGGCAGAAAATTGCTTTCTTACATCATTGCACCAACATGCTGCTTATATGGTCTAGAATGACAATGGGACATCTATCTTTCTGTGGACAAAAATGCCGGTTCCCAGTACAAAATGCCAAGTTTTACATGGCTAAAAAAATTCCAGACCAAATATTAGCTTCTGCTGAGATGAGAAATGCCTCCTTCACTTTTCTCAGTTTTTGAAGATCAAGAGAAAATTGTAATTCTCTAAACACAAAATATTATTAATAAATGAATATTTATATTCTGTCCTAAACCTCTTTTCCTAGTCATTCTTCTTCCTGATAGTATTTGCTTGAATCTCATGCCAAGCACTATAATGACCTTTTTTGATTCTTTTGATTTTTTTTTTAATTTTTAAATATACTCACTAGGGGGGATGCTCATAAAATTCAGCCTCAGCCACAATCTGGACTATGGTCTGCCAAGCTCCACATAAATAAATCATCAAGTCATTTTGTCATCTTCTGGGCCAGGAGGAATATCTTCAGGGTAGATTTAGAGGCATTGTCCTATAAAGTATGTCCTTTGTGGAGAAAACTAAGCCGTAGCTGCTTTGAATCTCAGATATTTGAATTTTTGCAGGTAACCAGGGCCACAAAATACAGTGTAAGACTTTTTAATTCCAAAATTACAACTGTATTAATTAGTCTTCCCTTCTGCTATCCTAGCAGAAATGAAATCAAATCCCTCAGAGCAGTGTGAGCAGGTGATACTGGAGATGCTGATTTTGTGCTAAAACGCCTTCAGAACACACAGCAAGTAGCCATTTGAGACTTTCTCTTAGCAATCTGAATGCTGAAACAGGGCTAAAGCAGCCAAACATTTCTCAGCTTTGCACTTTCTAAAGCCAATCTAAACACTGAGGCACAAGACCACTCCAGCTCCGGAAGAGCAAGCTGGGGTTGGCCTGACAGCGTGTTGGCCTGTCAGCTGGCAGCACCTCATCCCTCTCTGCCTCCCTTACACCCTGGGGAAACAGAACCTGGGGTGAAAGGAAGAGAGCAACAGCCTCCTTCCTGGTGGTGCCCCGGGGTGGCCAGTTGGGCAGGAGCACCGCAGAGGACACGTGCCCTGCAGCTCAGGCTCAGAGCTGAGTCCTGGCCATGGGGCCTCCGTGCTGGCCAGGAATGATCTCTGCTGCTGGCTCTGAAATGGAGCTTTGTTCACCTACCCCTTGTGGGGGGCATCTAAAAAAAGGACATGTCAACCAGATAATAATCAAGGGAAAGCAAGCTGTAGCTGGTTTGTCGAGAGGAGACCTTGGGCCACAGTCCTGTCTGCCATTCACAGGTCACTGAAATCAATGGAGTTGTGCCTGCAATTACACCCCAGGGAATCTAGATCATTTTATTTGGGCTGTGGGAAGTTACTGAACAGTAACAACATGGAGGAAAATTACCTCATTTTCGGTTTTGTTAAAATCCCCAACTTGGGCTAGGTTCATCCACATGTTTCAGACACCAGTGGTGCCTGTAACCACTGAAGGGGTTTGGATGGGCAGCAGGGAGAGGTCAGGCAAAAATCAGTATTTTCAGATGAGATTTTCTGAATGTTCCTTCTTTCATAAGAACTGCAGACAGACAGGCGGAGTTTGAACTTCCTCAGAATGTTTGGAGAGTGAGACAAACATTCATGAGTTCCCAGTGTTCTTGCTTATGATGGAACCAGAAACAGAGTGACAAATCCAGAATGGCATCCATACGTAGATCATCAGGATGAAACAGGTAGTTGCAGCTGGACCACTGACTACTTGAAGGAACATCTCTATCTGTCTAAACTAATTTCTGAAATGCACAGGAGAGTCTTACCTGCAAAAAAATATGAATTTTAGGAATGATTATATCTTAGGAGCTGTGATTTGGCCACTGTGAGTAAAAATGACCTCCTGAAAAAATTACAGCTGAAAGTCAAATGAAAAACCCAGGGAGTTTCAGCTCATGTCTTCTTACAAAAATATTTT
>NW_009936202.1:0-48960 GCF_000696875.1 Nestor notabilis | reverse complement strand
CCTGCTGATGTTAATGACCAGAGGTATTTTAAGTGAACTTTTGAAGATCACTTACCTATTTTGACTGGTCTGATGTTATTGAAAATGCAACTCTGGCAAGAAGCATCAGATACTCTTTCTGGGTTACACTGAAATTAAATGTTTTGGGTTTGGAACAGTGACACAAGGTAATTAACATACATGCTGTTGGCACCGTAGTCTTTGTATGTATTTCTGAGTTGAAAAGAGGCACTCAGAAATACATACCAGGCAGTTATAGGTTAAGGATCATTTACATAAATTAGCAAATTTGCAGATGAATTCATCTAGTGAAAAGTAAGACACGGGACACTGCATTTTAATAATTGACATTCCACATGAAATGCAATGTTCTTGAGGAGGAAATTGAGCTCCAGGTTGCTATTAGAACCAGCGGAGCAGCAAGAGCTGGAAAGAAATGCCATCTCATATTATGTGAGTTACTGCTTCTGCATAACAACTATCTTCTATTCTGATAGACTTTGTTTTAATAAAACTTAGTACTAGGATTTTTACAGAAGAAAAATCCAGTCATCAACAACATTGGTCAGGAAACAAAAATGTAAGAAATCTTTGTGATCTGGCTCTAACAGTCAGCTAGTAATTCATTATGCTCTGAAGTAATCTTTCTTCTGTTGTATTTGTCAGCCAAATCACCTTACTTTTCAGTTATACGGGGTACTTACAAGCTTACCCCAAAGTATGCAATGCTTGACAGAAAATTATAAATTATCTAATTTTTTTGTTCCCTGTCACAACATAGGTTAAATTGCAAAATAAAGATAAGTGATCCACTTAGCTGCTTCCTGCTGTCCTGATCAGTTTAAGAACACATTATGTTACAAGTATTGTTCTTGATACAAAAGTAATGACTTTCATAAGGTGCTAGTCAGTCATTCAAAGTCACAATACTTCCATTGTATGCCATAAATACAAATTATATGCTCACAGAGAGCTGAAAACAAATCTGTCCCTGGTAATGTTTCTTAGTGTAATTTAAAGATTAACTTAAGTGAACCAAATTATTCTCTCAGTAACACACTTTTTTTGAGATCACGTAAAGTGTGTCATTTCAGTGAATGCCAGTGAAATTTCTCCTCCTGTAGTATTCCTAAATAATGATGAGTGTTTGTCCTCAATCTGACTGCAACCCTGACATCATCCACAGGAAGAACTGTGTTAAACTTCCTGAACTGAAAAGATAAAGCAACAAACTACTGCTACCTGCATACAGTGTTTGGCATTTGTTGTCCTAATGTCCTTTTTACTTCTGTTGTCATACAACTTACTGCAGCAACATAGACAAGCTGACTAAGTTCTCTTCTGTTTCTCCCCCTTGCTGTTGTAGCCTGAGACATTTTAGTTCTCGAATAGGCTGAGGAGTCCCTCCAAATTAATCAGCTGCATTAATAATATTTATTTGATCAAATGATTCAGCTATTTGAAATACAGACAAGATCCTTATCTATAATGAGCTCAGACTCAATAAATAGTTAGGCTGACATCCTATCTCTTCAGTATTTTGAAACACACATACAGGTAGAGCAAGTGCATTTAGAGCAAGTACATTTACAGATTACAGTGATGCCCTGATAAGTGAAACTTACTGCCCTCACTGGCACAGGAGCAAATTTCTGTAACTCTCCTGACCTTTGCTATAAGGTCTTACTGAGAAGTATTCTTCTGTACTGATTAACAGACTGAATGAAGGAAGCTTGCATTTTTAACTTCATTCTTCATGACACAAAAATACCTGTCACGTATTAATGGGAATGATCATGTCATGTGGTAGAATTATTTTACAAGAAAAAAGAAAGAAGGCAGTTCTTGGGCATTTTTTCCAACTCAGAATATGCTTTCCGCTCCATAGCAGCACTGTAACCAAGGTCAGATAGTCCCCTGCACTGTAACCTATATGGAGTAGTCAATAGGCTTTGCAGAAGTCCATTGCTTCACCAAGTGAGACTTCACCTTTAAGAGTGCAGTAGCAGTGCGAATGCCTTTTCACCAGAGTGTCACTGATGGATATGTGCAGCTTTTCATGTATGTGTGCTGCAAACTCTTTATATTTTTACATTCTAATAACAGTGAACAACATAAATTACCTCTAATTCTTGATTCTGCGAGGAAGCAGCCATCTGGTCTAATACCACTGTGACAGTGATATAGGACTGAACACTCTCTGCTTGGTCTGATGCACAGAAAAGGACAATAGGACATATTTTAAAATGTCAGGATACATCAGAACCATATTCAGGAAAGTTTGCATTTATGAAAATTGATAGTATTGGAGATATATCATGATGCAGATCTAATCATGGCTGCTGGTATGGTGAATTAAATTAAGAGCTGATTTGAATTTTTCTAATTAAAGATGTGTTATTCCTTCTCTCCTCATGTTTTCTCGTTTGGTAAAAGAAGCTTATTAAATAATTTTCAGGAAAGCTTTGTGATTAAAAGGGTTAAAGCTTTAGCAAAAAACCCTGGTGTCAGTGGTAGTTTGACTGTCTCAGTGCAGTATTCAATGGGCATTTGTTTGTATACCAAAATAATTGCTGATGTTTGCATAATTGTTATTGTTAGAACTAGATAGACTTGCTAATAAGCATACCCAGGTACTGCAGGGTAGGATGGCATGTAGGCATAGCAGCTTAGCAGAGCTAAGAGAGAGTGCCCTGGGGAGCTCTCTCATCTGCCTGCTTTCAACACCTAAAATACATGCACTAAAAAATAAAGGGCAAAAGAAAAAGAATTTGACTTATGCAGGAGTAAGCATACTTTAAAGATAAGCTAACACCTATTGGATCAAAACCTATTAACTGGTGCTTTCCCCAGCAAATTAACTTCAGCTTTGCTTTTGTCGTGGTTCAAACCCAGCCGGCAACTTGGAACCACGCAGCCGCTCGCTCACTCCCCCCCTTTTCCTTCCTCCCCCCGCTCCCGGAGGGATGGGGAGGAGAATCGAAGGAATGTAACTCCCACGAGTTGAGATAACAGCTCTCCAGTAACTAAGGTATAATACAAACCACTACTGCTACCAGTAATAATGATAAGAGGAATAACAAGGGAAAAGGACACAACCGCTCACCACCCGCCGACCGATACCCAGCCCGACCCGAGCAGCGATCTGGGCCTTCCGGGTAACTCTCCCCAGTTTATATACTGGGCATGACGTGCTGTGGTATGGAATACCCCTTTGGCCAGTTTGGGTCAGGTGTCCTGCCTCTGCTTCCTCCTGGCTTCCCCTCCTCTCTGGCAAAGCATGAGACTGAGAAAGTCCTTGGTCAGAGTAAACATTACTTAGCAACAACTAAAAACATCGGTGTTATCAGCGTTGTTCCCAGACTGAAAGTCAAAAACACAGCACTGCACCAGCTACTAAGAAGGAGAAAAAATGACTGCTGTAGCTGAACCCAGGACAGCTTTACTGCTTAGTTATGAAGTAGCTTGTTTATGTAACATCTCGTTTAAAGTTTTCTTAACAACGCCAAATATTTTTCAAGTCTTCAAGGCATCAGGAACATAAGAGTATCGTTTATAGGTGTCGCATAGAATGTATCCCCATTGTTAGCCTTGATGACTTTAAGAAACTTACTGTATTATTTTAAAAATAAACATGAAATAGTTCTTTTCACAGCATGAATAGTTGTTAACCTACAGAGGTCAAAGAGTTAAATACTGTAATGGGATTTTTAAAGGACTTCTTAATTTTATGACCAATAATATAATTTGTAATTTTACGTACTAGGAGGGGGCCATCAAATTCATACTCCAGGGTGTTAGCTGATCACAGGGATAAGAAACAGTCCTCTCATCCCTTTTTGCCGTGTAGGACATTGCGTAATTAGCCAGCTGTTTTCTTTGAAGCACCTAACATAGGCCATTGGCGAAGGCAGAATTCTGAGCTCGAAGGATAATTGATCCAATCTGGCTTGGTAACTCTATGTTCACTTGTCTGCTCTTAAAACAGATTTTCTTCAGATCAAAGATGGGGTATTTTTGAATTTTCCATTTTGCTTTCTGCTTACAAGCACGCCAGAGGTACACATTACATGACTTTTTTCAGAAAGCAGTCCTTCTAAAGCTTGTGTCAGCATATTTACTAGTTAGAATTGTCCAGTGCTGTGACTACCTTTAAGGCTGTATAGTATAGAGAAATACTACTTGCAGAACATTACTCTTAAGGATGCTATATGCCAGTTTTGCAAACTCCAGTTCTCAAATGTTAAGGGATGCTTGTATTGTTCAATCCTTCTTGCCAGTTCACTTTCCCACTACCACAACATCCCTTAAGTGCTGGAATTCTGCTTTCAGTGACACTTTCTTAGAGGCAAATGTAAACATAATATTATTCATGAAGGGGAAAGGAAGATAAACAAAAGCAAAGGGTAGCGAGCTTAGCTCAGCTCCTGCTGCCTATTAAGTTCTGACATTATTTTACACACCAAATTTCTGAGAAAAAATGTAGGCTTTTGCTAGAATCTTGCATTTGTGTGAAGGAAGAGGGAAACTGTGTGTGCCAGTGATGGAAATGGCCAGCACCTGTATGAGTAGTTAGAGGTTTTCCAAAGATTAATGGGAATTGAATTGATTTATCTTTGCCTAAAGCTTTGCATGAGTGAAACAAAAAGGAATGTTGGCTTACAGTCATGATAAAGTTTCTGCAAATATTTAATTTTCCTGTTAACTTTCAGATAGATCATGTGAAAGGCAAAGTTTCTAAAGATTATTTCCTTACAGGTTACAGTCCTAACTGGTTATAATATTCTCAATTCACACAACCAGAAAATTTATGAATTCAGTTAATTTTTTATTCTATGCCATAAAAATGTGTCAAGAAACCAGCTAACACACTAGTCTTCACTCTTGTTGCTTTGCTGTTTCAGAACCAAGGTAAAATCTAATCAGATCAGTTAGGATCTGTGAAATCCTAAGCTTCAGCCACTTCTCATTTCTGGCAGAAAAAACAGAATCCATACTAGTTCCCCAAATCCCTATCAAATGGTTGCAATATAGAAAGTTTAAAAGTGCTATCTTGGAAGCTAGGACTAGACAGAAGTTAGATAAGAATTTGTGCTTGTGTCTCCTCCGTATATATTCTTTGACACTGCCATCAGTTTCCTGTGCATATGTGTTGAAATTAAGATTTGAAAAGTCTCTGAGTTTTGAGTTTCTTTTCTCCTCCCTGATTTTACACAAGGATCCTCTGTGACCAGTTAGGGCACTCAAAGGTATGCCCAAGCTTTTCTAGGTCAGCGTTGCTACAGAGAGACATAGGGGAAGTTGTAGACCCCTTCTAGTGCTACCTCTGCTGGTTCCTGACCACCCTGTGGGCCCATTAAAAACACTGATCTAGCAGAAAACTAACTTGGCAAGAAAAATTGGATCATTTTTACTCAGTTTGTGAACTGAATGATGTTACAGAAGAAAGAGGGGTGGGGGGCGGAATTGGGGAAATTAGTGGGGTGTTCAAAGGTCTCTTCTGTTGACAGTAAGTTTCGTCATTCCAGCCATGGTGTTTAGCATGATCCAAGATATCTGGAAATAGAGAAAAGCAGTTGCTGCTAAATGGCATTACTTTTAAGATTTTGTGCTTTCATTTCATCAGGTTTAAGACAAAGAAGGTCATGGCTGGTCTGATCCTCCACTTCCCTTTCGTCTTTCCCCTTGGAAAGCCAAAGCTAGTATACTAATTTGTACCTGCACCCTGTGCTGAGCTTCCATTCAGTCAGAGAGGCAATGAATGTGCAACAGTGAGCCTTACTTTAGATGAGATATCAAGCCAGGGTCTTGACTCTTTAAATAGAATCAAACTATGTCTGGACCAAGACCCTCCAATATCTGTTAATCAGACTCGGGAAATGCTAAAGAGATGAGAGTTTTCAGCAGAGGTACTGCTATCGGTTTGCTGTGTGACCAGGAGAGATCTGCATTATTGCTCATCTCTGAACTCTTCTATGTCTGGATAGAAGTTGCATGTGTTCATTAGCAGAAGTTCACAGGTAGTAATGAACTAAACACTGGCAGTCTTTTCTCTGTCTGGGCAGTGCAAAATAGTTTGAGTATGCTGGTAATTAGAATTTCCAGAGGTTTTGTTGCAGAAAAGCAAAGCTTGGTCCATGTAAAATAACGTCATTGAGTAATTTGTGCAGTCTGTATATTGTAGAGGGAATATGAACTTCCTTGTTGAAAAGTCATCACTCTAGTAGTTGGACTATTAATTCTCATGTGTTGTTTCTGTCTTAGAATCATGACACAAGAGGAAAAACAAAAAGAAAGGAAATTGAAGGAAGAGAAAAAAGAAAAAAGGAAAAGAAGGAGGGAAAGAAAGAAAAAAATAAAGAGAAAGAGAGAAATAAAGAAAGAGAGAAACAAAGAGAGAGAGGAAGAAGCAAAGACAGAAACAGAGGGAGAGAGGAAATTCAAGAGGAAATTCCAATATACTTTCTAGTAGAGTTTTCAGTAAAGGAAACTCATTGGAGTACCAGAGGAAGCATGTGGAGGATAATTACTTAAGAACATACCACTGCAACTTTATTGTAAGCCAGAGGAAGAAGGCTATGAAGTACTGTGGGCACCTACACACGTCAGGACAACTAAGAAAGGTAGGTGACTGTTTAACACTATGATACCTATTTCACTTTAAAAGATTGAAAATGGTGGAGGTTTTGAATCAGAAATACAAATGACACATTTTTCTATGATACCCTGATGTGTGCTAGCAAGTGTTTTCCACTCAATCAATCACTCACTCAAGTAGTCAAGATCTTTAACCACATAAAAATCTATTGGGAACAAGTTTTATTTACAATGGTGACCTGGCCAAGAAAGCTCACAAACAGCAATATGTAACATCACTTACAGACATACAATCACTGTTGTATATTACTAGAAAGCTCCCAAACATATCACAAGGCATAAATCAATTATATAAAATACCACAAACATCAAATAAACCAATAAAAGAGGGAAGGTCATAACATGACCAGACATGTCATGAATAACCGCCACAAACATCAGCCAGTGATTCATCCACAGTATGAATAAAAAACCAAAAGACACACAAGCAATTCCTTGTTAGATCCTTTTGTGTTCAGTTAGAAATGTGTTACTATCTTTTGATGTTGTCGATTTTACAACATTCCTTCTATTTATATTTCACTAAGGGTATCAATTATTTTTAAAGTCTATGTTAATTAAAATGGGATGGTTTTGTTTGTAATATAAGTGTGCATTTTAGCTTTGTCTGTTTTGCTTAATTATTCATTGCATACATTTCCATGTTTGCTTATAATCAGTAATACTTTGTATTTAGCAATATAGTTCACAGTATTATTATAGTTTGGTCTACTAAAAGAAATTGGACATGGAACACCACGGGAAGCATAGTTTGGTATCATTGTCATTGTCATGTGTTTATGTCCCCTCCACCCCTGCTCTAGATTATGAATATAATTCAAAAGCCGCTAAGGTTTGAAGAACAATACCTTCAGGTAATTGACAACTCTTAGAATCTGCACTGTTCTTTGTATATTAGGAACAAAGAACTTACATAAAACCACCATTAGACTTGGTCTTTAGAGAGCTGAGAGCTTATACATAGAACAGTATGCCTGTTATGATTAAATGTGATGATTACAATCAATCCATTTTTTAAATGCCAGACTGTGGCTTTCTTAGTGTGTATGTCTGTATGTCTTATTACCAGAAGTCCGTGTTCAGTGCCTACCAATCTAGAGGTGTCCTATTCCTATGTACTTGCAACTGGAATATACACTTACATTTTTGCAAGAGCCACAAGAGTTCAACCTTTACAAATTCTGGTTCATTTGATAGTGTTTGACACATAGTTTTCAGGTTGCATTCAAAGCAGCAGTCTCATCTATTTGAATGAAATTTTAGGAAATAAATAATATAGAATATGCTAATTTCCACCCTATGCTTAGTACTCCTGATTAGTCAACATTAATATAATGTAAATAGGCATTACCTTCAATCAAACTTGACAGAAAATTAGATAGCATGTCTCCTCAAATCCTGTTCCCAAAATGGACATTTATGAGCAACTCACAGTTTTCAAGGTGGTGATGATATTGTCCACCATTTACACTAGCAAGGTTCAGCTGGTGAGACATCAGCAAGACAAACCTGTCTGCTAACTTGGAAACAAAAGCTTTTTATTGCTGAAAATGAGATTTGCATTTAAAACTCCTTTATAGCTAAATTGAATGTAAATTGAATGGAGAAAGACACTGAAAATATTTGGTTTATTTATATACATCGTGTTCCAGATATGAAGCTTGTTCTGAAATTCAGAATAAATAGATGATTGAGACTCCAGCCCAGATCCCCTGCTTTTAAACTGATTATATTGGCTAAAAATCAGACTGCCATCATTTCAGCTTAGTCATTTTTACTTCATTTATAACATATGCACTTAGAAGCAAGTCCTGCACATTTAAAAAAAAAAGCCAACCCTTTCATGCATGCATTTCTCAGATATAGACCCAGCTAGTGTATGCTAACGCCAAGCAATTTGTTTTGCAGCATGTCACATAATTCTCTTTTTTTTACACCCAATATCTATGATTAAGAAATGTAATACATACTAGGAAAGTCTTAGATAATTTACACGATGCATTAAAGTGTTTTGCATGAGAATATAGTATGATGCAGACAGCAGAAGAATTATGTCTTTCATTAAAAGGTTTGCAACTCAGTGTGCTATGATATAACTATAGCAGTTTTTCTGTCTCAGTGAAGGTTTTTTATTTTAAACACTGCCTTGAAAACCAAGGGATGCATATGCAGTAGCACCACTTTAGCTATATGTTTTAACTTAATATCACCTCTTAGTAATTACACACTGTCAGTTTACCTGCTGTCCCAGGGTTATGGGTGAACAGCCATGCTGTCACTGTTCTTCATCTCTCTGAATCTTGATGCAAGCAGTAAAATAAGATGGCATTTTTTCATTATTTAACGTTCTAAAAAAATCCTAGTTCAAAGGCTATTTGAAGCAGTTCATCAAGAATGATATACATTAAGGTCAGGATTAAAAGAAAACCAATTACATGGAAGAAATATTGTTTTTGCCACAGCTCCTTTATGTGCAAATTAGGATGTGTATTTGCTGCTTAATTTAGAAAGCACCAAAGGACAACTTACAGGGATGTAGGGTGGCCTTTGGAGGAGTTCATCATTTGTGCTTCCTGAGGAATGTAAGCAAGGAAGAGCTTGCAAGAGAATGTAAGCCCAGAAGGCTTATGTTCAGGGTAAAACCTCGTCACTGCTCAGCATGGTTTGCGCTATCTGGAAAAACACTTCAGGTGTAGACTAGCAGCTTGGAAACTTCTCTGGCTTGGAGTAATCTTCAGATCTGGCAGTTCTGCATCTCATTCATACCTTCACTGTGTTGCTGACAGAATTAAAGACAGAGCTTTAAGCTGATGCAGCATTTTGATGCTGTCTGGCTTTAAGAATGGCTTACAGGGTAGAAAACGTTTCATCTCCTTGTTCCTCAGGGTCTGTTTCAGAGACAATACAAACCATGCTTAGAACTTCACAGATGTCTTCTCTCTCTGACATCCACTGAAGTTAAGAACAACCTGCTGTGACAGTTTCTAGCTGTTTTCTCTTTCTTACATTGTCTTCTCATCACTTGTCTACTTCATTTTGTGTTCACTGGTTCTTCATAT
This sequence comes from Nestor notabilis, assembly GCF_000696875.1. Classification (NCBI taxonomy): domain Eukaryota; kingdom Metazoa; phylum Chordata; class Aves; order Psittaciformes; family Psittacidae; genus Nestor; species Nestor notabilis. The sequence goes on along the minus strand of NW_009936202.1, from coordinate 39,244 downwards.
TTTGACACTAGATATTTGCTTGGAATATGTAGCTATGAAGCTGTTCTTTCTTTCCATGTCAAAAATCTGCTGCTATATTTTCAGAATAAAATAATGGATTGTATTTCTTTGTAACATTCAGATATTATAACTGTCATTTTATTGAGCCTTTACCTCTGCATGTAGATTAGCTCCACCTAGGTCTAAGCATTTACAACATCACGGAGTAAGCAAGCATATTTTGTTCCCTGTTCAATGCACTATTGTTACCGTTTAGCTTGTGGTGCTTTAAACATAAAATATATTTGAGCTTCTGGTGTAGATAAGAATGGTAACACCTATCTAAGGTTACTAAAATTAAACTATAAAATGCAGGAGATTGAGTTTCACTATATAATAATTAATATTAGCTCTTCTAATAACTATTGCCATTTTAGCTAAGTGGTAAAAAAGACTGCAATGTCTAGCACTCAAACATAGCTCCTCTGTTTTGCTGTTCCTGACTAATATAACTCACAGACTTAATAAATCCAAAGCATTTAAAGGATTTTTCCATAAGATATTCAGTTAGTGTGTGGGCTTCAGTGAAATTTGTCAAGCTGTATTTAAAAACAGATTAAAGAAGCAGTAAATCTTTTGTTGTTTGGCCAAAGCTTACTTGTACTTTGGTGCAGAAGAATAATAATGTTCTACTATGAATGCAAAGCTGCCAACACCAAGAATCTGTATATCCTCCCAAGACCTTGTTTTTAAACACAAGAAAAGTCATCATGACTTGTCCTGCACTGACACTTGACATTAAATGGGTTTTATTTCTTAAGTATCCACCTCCCCACAGACTGTGGCAGGTTGGAGTCATAGCCTGTAGGACTTGGGAAGTAGTATGTTCCCAGAGAGCAGGAGGAAACCTCAAAAGAGATTTAGAGCTGTAACTACCCTCATGCAACACAGTGTGCTCAGACTAATGATAGCAATATGCAAATTCTTGACTATTGCAATTGCTGTAAAGGTGTGGGCATCTGGATGCCTTTTAATCCTACAAAGTGCTCAATTCAATGATACCATGCATCAAGAAACCAATGGTATAGTAATATTTTTGTCTCTTTCTTCCTGCTGTGCTGAATTCCAGACCCCTGTACTGAAGTCCATGGCCCTCTCTTGCTGTCTAGTTAATAATTTGCTGCATGAATTACAAACCATCTCCCAAATGCTCTGAAAAAAGTGAGAGAGGCACTGACTTATCTTTCAATGTAGTGCATTGAGCTATGAGTGAAAACTCTTATTATGGCAGTTGGTGTGTCCTGGGGACAGGAGAACTCATAGTGGGCTGTTGCTACTATTCAAGGAATGGCCTTGTGGAAATTTATTCATTTCATATCCAATTAGCTTATATGAATGGTAAATCTTCTATCTAGTCAATTGTCCTTTAGCTCAGATGTTTGGGACTAGTGAGCCGCAGCTGACAGTTTACCTGATGTAACTGTCCCAAGACCAGGGCTCCAGACCAGGGCTATCTCTTGAAATCACTTATCAAAAATTAAGAATTAAAATTAAGGTAAACCAAAGTAAACTCTCCATGGGTCACCCTGGCTTCATCTCTGCACACAATGTCTTAGCGGTGCCATGTGTCTTGCTCTGCAGCGTATTTGCATGTGGTCAATAAACCCTTATGTGCTGTGACTTTCAGCATTAAAGGTTGCTCACAGCAAAATCACTGGCAGATGAATTTTGAATCTATGACATCCCACGTATTAGTAATCACTCCTCCTCTCTCTTGCCAAATTTATTGGAACCTTCTAATTTTAATATCAATCTACATGAAGTCAACAGCTGTGAAACAGAGGTTGTAGTGCCTATTTACCTCAAAGAGATAGTAGGAGAATAGATGCTTCACAGAAAGTACTATATTGGTAAGGACCAGAGTCATAGACCTGATAAAATGAGGACCTCTGTCTTCAGAACATGCTTTGACTAGTGCATATGAAATAATTCATGGGACCAAACACTGGCAATAAGGGAAAATTTGATGTTTCAAAAGCTTCTTACTTAGTGGTCACTGCTCATCCTGTATATTAAACATTACTGCATCCAGGAACTTCAGAAAAATGTTGTAGAACTTGTGTCAAAAGTAGCATGCAGTCATGTAATTAAAGGTTTGGTTATGTGCATACATGCAAGCGGTTTGAATTAGTTTGGCACAGACTTCCCTTATTTTAGCATGTCTTAATTTTGGCCTGCTTGGCTTTGTAACCTTATTAATGTTCTTTCAGAATAGCTGTGGTGCAAAATTATAGGAATCATTAAACTGAGAGGACAAGATGCTTTAAGGTGTATAATCTATCAAATTTTTCAGACCAAATTTATATGTTGGTATTTGCCATCTGAGGCAATGTGTATAGGGTCAAATAAAAACAGTTTTTAATTGTTGCAGATATCTAAATGGGCATGAAAAAAATCTTTGTACATTTTCTTAGTATAGAGAATCTTGTCTATGTGATCAGGAATTGTTTTATATTTTTTGTTTGTTTATACTGACACATACGACTTCTGGTGACCTGACTTCTTCAGTCTGACATGACAAAAATACAGAAGTGAGATGAGCAACACAAAGGATATCTCAGGTTGCATCCTAAGGGCTTAAAACATGACATTTTTCTCTCTTGAATAACTATCCTTTTCTTATATGAAGACTTACATCTTTAAAAGATGCTGCTTATCCACAAACAGCCATCTTCCATAAGAAGCTGTGTCTGTTTTTGTAACGCAATATAGATATACCCTGAATGACATTCAATGACATTCTGTTTACATCCTCAGGAAAGCATTCCTTACAATTAAAAAATGAAATATTAGAGATTTTCTTTCTTATGCCCGTATATATATATATATATAATACAGTGTACACGAATATCACTGAATGTAGAGGCCTGTTACTTCTGCCTAGTGCCAGCAACACCCACACAGTTCAATTGATACTGCAAGTGGTTTTCTCCTTAAAGCTGCAGACCATTATGAAATGTCAGGCTTCCTGCTGGTGCTCTAAGATGGGAACCAGTTGCAGAGACTGGAACAAGTAATATAGCTAGTCTAGCTTACAGCAGCACTACCTGAAGTGTTTGGTTTTTTTTTTTTTCCAAGCATTAGCCACTAAGTTCACCAAACCCCAGTTTCAGTCATCAGTGAAATGCTGAAACAGAGTTGAAGATCAAGTGAAAAGAAACAGCTTCTCTTTTCACTTGAAAAGATTTCCAAGTTAATATGTTAAGTAGAATGTGTCCAATGCTATTCTAATTTCAAATAATCTAACGAAAAGTGACACAAGTTTCTAGTGTTGCATATTCTCCTTCATCTGGTGCAGAGATGTCATTGTCACTGTGTGACAATTTTGCTCTGTACTTCATTGCTATCAAGCTTCTACACATGTAGAACTGCAGAATAGATTTTTAGTTTGCTTTGTGTTTAGAATTTACATATTAATTTGATCTCTAAATTATAGAAACATGACAATTGTACAGTATAAAACCATTAGATATACTGAGTTCCTCAGCTTCCAGTGATCTTAATTTATATAAATAGAAGAACTATTTTTTAGTGTCAGGAAAATTATATACTGTCTCGAAAACTTTGTCTTCAAGCCAGTGAGAGCACTAAAGGACACAGGAAGCTCTGTTCTTACAGTACATGAATGGCTTTTGAAAATTACTTGCAGTACCTCCTGATGTCATGACAGAAGAAAGAAATGAGTCTGTTTCTGACAGTTAACAATGTCTCTTGGATCCTGAATTCTGTACTCTGAGGTCTTGAAGATTCTTAAGGTATCTTAATGTACTTGGCTAGTTTGGAAACTGGAACAAAAAAAATTGATAATATAATAGTTCTACCCCTCAGCTTCATAGCTTGCACGTGAATTTGTGCTATTAAGAAGACTCTCCTAATAGCTGCCTTAGAACCCCAAGGAACTCAAAATATACTGTTAGAATTTGGTCCCCTATTTACAGGTAGGCCATTTTCATAATCTCAGGAATGAAAAAGCTGCTCTCTACAAATAAATAAAAAATTTTGAATAATGCTTATTGTTAAGATTTAAATTCACATTAACAAGGTCAAAGTCTATTTATGTTAGCATCTTTTTTCAATGATTTTACAGAGTAGTGATTGTAGCTATGTGATCATGCATAAACAGCTCTTTTAAAGCCAGTGGGAGTATTTGACATCAATAACCTGATGATGTTAATTGCTTTAGAAGTAATTAACTGCTTTGTTAGACTTGTTTTAAAAAATTAATCCTTACTTTTGGAACATTTTGTTGGTATTTCCAAAACTATCCATTGTACCATGTGAACTGAGAAGGAATTGTAGCAACCCAAAGTATTTGAGTCCTACAACAGGGGCTTCATCTTAGAACTGCCAGCCCAAGTTAACGGCATCTGGAAACTGAGGGAAACAGAGTTCTAGTAACTAGCCTGGTAGTTCCACACTAAATATACCTGCCTGTTGGCTGGGGAACATGCCCTTAGACTGCTTGAATTACATATTAATTTGAGCTGTTGAATGAGGTTGTTGTGAGGTTGAATGTACATTTTCTATTACTGCAGAAATAAAAATTCAGAACACTAGTACACTAATTCCAATACACTAAGGTGGACAGCAGAATTCCCATTAAGTTCAACAGAGTTAAGGATTTATGCATACGCTGAATCTCCAAATGGGAGTTTAACTCTAGTCTCTGACACCACCTACAGAGGTGAAAAATACCTCAGTTCAATCTATACGTTTTTGCCATATACTGAAAACTTTTATGCAAAACATACTGCTTATAATTGAAATATGTTCTTTCATAAATTGATTTTACCCCACTCCCATTTATGCATCTGTTTCAGCAGCAATGTAGAGACCCATTACTAAATGAACAATCTCTAGGCACCCTGTAATAAATTTTACACATTTCTAATCTTTTAACATTTCTGGCACTGCTGTCTTTAATTTTGAGAAACACAAGTTTTGCCCATATTTTAAAGTAACATGGCTAATTTACTAAAAGTGTAGAATGAACACAGTTTAAATTTACTTAAAGAAGGGCAGAGAAAGAGTATATTTTGTGTTAGCATCTTTTTTTCCCATGATATTACAAGGTACCAAATGTAGCTGTGTGATCATGCATAAACATGACCCTTCCAAAAGAGGCTTTTCTTCTTCCAAAAGAAGCAGTCCTTACTAGTGAAATTACAGAACCTTGGATGGCCAACAGTATCAAGAAATAATTGCAACTTTATCAGGCTGTTCTCAAGTAAGTGCTGTCAGTGCCTGAATCTGGTGATAAATTGCATTGATCATGTAGGTTACAGAACCCCTATCAGTATCAAAGGAAAGACATTATAGTTTGACAGTGGTGTCTCCACTGTCAACTTCTGGAAGTATTGTACTGCACTACATTGAATGGCTCATTTAGTAACTGTTTATAAATTAAACAAGCAGAAAAATTATTCCTAGCAACTTAAAATGCTTGAGAGAATTTTTAGAATACTTAGTTTTAAGAGAGGCATCAAATTAGGCAAAAGTTTGAACTCTGGATATTACAACACAGTTGGCCAATGTTATTGCAACTAAACTGGTGAACGTGCACTTTAGAAAACCGTATTAGGCTTATATTTTTAGGAACACCATTTGTATGGGAGGGTAACATGCTGCATATGTCATGGTCAGTTAATGGGAGTTACAGAGGAGTTTCCACAAGCTTTGTGGAAACTCTGGCTGCAAAACTGTTGGGAGTTTTTTATACTGTAGCAAGATTCTGATCCTGTATTCACTTCTTACCTGTGAGTGTTTTAGGACTGCTCTAAAGCTTTGAGATTGAACCCACACTTCTAATATTTAATCTGAATGGTATATCAGCAGGCTGTCACACTGGGTGCTGCTGTGTACTGGTAAAATGCTATGGGAGGGTATTTTATTAATTTCAAACAAAAGATGGAATTCACAGTAAAGTCAAATCTGCCCCATGGGCCAGACAGGTAATGTTCCTAAGCCTTAAGGAAATCTTCTGTCACCTCTTTTCGTTTGAGCAGCTAGCCAAAATTTTGATTTTTTTAAAGTTATTCTTAGGAGGAAAATTAATGATCAAGTCAGAAATTTTAATTTAGAAACTTTTACTTTCTTAATATGACAATATAATTTATAAGAACTTGATGGAAAAAGAGTTTTAGTTTAAAAGTAGAATGAAGTGAGAGTAAGTACTGCCATTAGTCTAGGAACATTTTTTTCTTCTGTACTCAGTATCGACACGTACAGAATAGACTGTTATGAACCTAAATCTGTGGCTAGACATTAACTCTTTATAGGGAAAAATCCAATATTTATGTATTTGCCCTTCTTGTGCCTAATAAACAGGATAAGTTTTTTGTATTTTGATACAGCTTCCCTCTATCCCCCTTTTTAATTGATTCTTCTCCGAGTCTTAAGAAATGTGTGCCTTGGTCCTTGGCCCCATCTCAGCCAGCTTCAATGAGGAGAGCTAGGAATTCAAAATAAAGTGTCTCATAGGTTATGTCTGCTAACAAATTTCCACTAATTGACATCAAACTGGTTAATATCCATATAATAAGTGTTGATTGATTCAAGGACTTGACTTAGCTGGCCAAGACTGTCCTTACAATGATCACTTATGGGCTACCTTTTTGGAACACAGTGGAATATTTAAGTTCTTGCCAGATTTCAAGGATGCTGGGAGTTGGAACAATGTTTTTAATCTTGGCTACTAATTACGTGGCAAAGGTATAAACTGGGCTTTGCAAATCATTATTTCCATTAGAAAGGTGTTGGAAGCAATTCCACTGAGGGCTTCCCTCCTATTTATGCAGCTGTTATTCCCATGGGAGGAGGCCATTGCAGTCATGGCTGAAACATGGGCTTCTGTTCTGTTTCCACAGCACTTGGAAGAAAAACAAAACAGGACTAATGAAAAACACACACGGGAAATGCTTTATTATTTCATCATCCTCACCTACTGAGATCTGGCACCACTCTGTGTTTAGGAAGAACTTCTCCCACCCTCTCTCTCTTGCGCGCAGTGTGGTTGTATAAGGCTGACACTCTGTCATTTCCTGTCAGATCATTTCAGAGGAATTTGCTCTTATTTCCTCCCAGCCTCATCCCCTCCTCCTGGCCTCAGCCTTGGCTGCATGCCCCAGCAGCCATGCTGTGTTTACTTAACTGCATGGAGCGCTGGGCTGCCTCAGCTAGAAATGCTGGGGCAACGCGCGCACATGCACATCGTGAGCGCACTCACAGGAGTTCACATTCACACTCAGGAAACAGACAACAATTCTTTTGTGAAGAAAACATGCAAGGTCCAAAGCCAAACCTTATGCAGGGTTTCTGGACACCGTAGGTAGGCGCGTTCTACAATTTTTCACTAGATGTGGACAAAAATAACACATTTTTTTTTGGCCCACAAGTGTCTCAGTAAATTCTCTTGGAATTTTTGATCATCCCACATGTTCAAATTAAGGCATATTCTGAACATATCTATGTATCATGGCATTCATAGTACATGACTACCAGTTAATTTGACATTCAAATAATCTGTTAGGATTAGCCAAACATGTCTGGCTCCAATATAGGTACCCACAGCACTGCATATATGTATGGTTACTAATACTAGTTTTTCTGCTTTGGCATACCTGTAACAGACTGGATAGATTAGCAAAAATGGCCACGCTTTATAAATGGTGTAAAACTATTTTAGCACCCAACAATGGTGTGAAAATAAACCATGCAGAAACAGGACATTTATACTTGACTGATGTGTGAGCTTTTCAGTGGGTAAAGTGGTCACAGTTCATTGTTTAAAAAAAGTAGTCACTAATAATCTCCACACCAAGATTTATGGCAATGAAAAAAAAGAACTAAGTAAACTATCTGACTGAGAAGTCATCTCTTCCTTCTCTGGCAGCATAGGACTTGTTTAAATGCTGTTTAGAGAAGGGTAATTAAAATAATTTTGCCAGAAGTCTGGGAGATTGCTAAATCCAACACCAGCTCAGTGCTCTTGATCTGGAATGACAACTCGTTTCCTAATATAAACTGGGAGTTTCTTACTGATGCAGAAAATCAGAAGTCAGAGAGAGAAATATCTCCCTCTGACATAGTTATAACAATAACCATTATTTTGAGCAGCAGTCATAAAATAAATTATAGATGACATTTTATGACAACATTTAAGTTTTATTTAATATTATTGCTGATATTTATTTAATTTAAAGCTAATGGGCTATCTGCCAGGCCAGAGCAAGAATGAATAGTTTCCATTCCACTTATGATAGACTTTTCTGGTCCAGAATACTGTCAAAGTTTAGAACAAAATCATGCAACCACAATCTGTATAAGAGATTCTTCATTCTCATTAGCTGGAATTCATGTTTAATCCATGTCCTTTCATAATCCAACACAATATCAGGCAAACAGTTGCTGTTTTTCATTTTGTGTTTCATATCCTTTTTGCTTTTTCAGTTCCATTGTACACTTAGTAAAGAGAAATAATTGATAAAAACAAGAAAATAAAAGGGTTTATTTCCATTTTCTGAATATCTTCAGTATTGAGCCTTAAAATCTAATATTAATGCAACTTCTAGAATTTGCTGGTTTCCTAATTTATGAAATGGGAGTTATAGAAATCCTCAATTTCCAAGCTAAAATTAACTCACAGTATTAGAGAGTTTGCCATATGTCTGGAAATATGCTATTAATTTTGCAAAGTAGCTTAGTCAGCTAGGCACAGGTCTTTCTTCAGTAAACCAATCTACCAAATAAGATACTTAAATTTTCCCAAGTAATCATGGCAGAATTATAAGCACATTTTCTATCTTTTTTCCAATTTGAATTATGTTTTTCTCAATTCAGAGCTACTCTCATGTACAGCTGTTAGTTTGTTATCAGGACCATCACTATATCCTTTTAGCTATCGTCTTGAGTTTCTTTATATTTCTATATTTCTAGGTCCTTCATAGTGATGACTGTCCAAAACAATAAGTAATCTCAGTGGAAATATTTCAAACCAAAAAGAGTAGCTTGTTATTCAGAGTAAAATAATATAGAAAATCTCATCTGAACATGATCCTGCTCACAACCACCACCATTTTCTTAACACCAAAGATTTTCCTAAATTTTAGTCATTACTTAAATGTATTCAGGAATTCATTTTAACTCTGGTGAGTTTACGAGGTAGAATTTCCTGTAAGAATTCATTACATGGTACTCAAAGCCTGAGCTATGTTTCTTAGAGGTGGTAGGGCAGGTCATAATACTAGTGTTGCCATTTTATGAATTCTCTCATGAACTGTATGGTATCACTGTCTGCTCTTGAAATACCATGTTTCTTTCTTGCTGGAGCAATCTATGAGAAGGAAGAAAACTGGTTATTGGTATCGCTGGTCAAAGCGATTACAACACAGGATATTAGGATGTTTGGGTCCACTGTCCTACTGCAAAGCAAGAGTATCCATGCCATTTTTAACAGCTGCTTGTCTAATCTGTCCTTAATGGCTTGCAGGAATGGAAACTCCTTATATGCAGCCTATTTAATGGCTAGAGGATACATTTTTTATTTAGTAGCGATAAGATACACTATTCTTTTAAATGTCAGGTTTTGGAAGAAGACAAGAATTGAGGTTTCCCAGATAGAGATAGATCACTTGAGAATTTGCTGAAGTTGCCGGAAAAGGACTCAGTTGCCACCAATGACTAGGGCCTCAGAGACTATGGGGAAGTGGACCAAAAGGAAGGTGGGATAGAAAACTAGTACTGAAGGTCAGTATCAAATTAGTTTCTAGTAAGTGTACTTGGAAAGAAAGAAAAATAAATCCAATGCAATAAGCCTAGAAAAAGAGATCTAGCCTAGAACTGTGGTGATATTCCTCTGAAGCCTCTGAAGAGCATAGTTAAGATGAAAGAGGATCTCCTGCAACTTTCTGTAGTAACTTCTCATATGGTGTTTTTTTTCTATTTTGGTAACTATAACTAAAGCTTTTTTGGCAGAAAAGACATATACACATATCATTACAGGCCTTATGACAGGCTTTATGACTTACTAACCAGAAGTAACAGAATGACTGAGACAGCATCTACAGCAGCAGAAAAAAGGAAGATTGCTCTACTGGGAATACTTTCTGCGATCTAGTGTTTTCCAAGGGAATGTTATGAGACAGAGGGATGAATTTCATATCTATTTTGATGCACAGTCTGCAGATGAAATCTGGGATTGTAGTGCTATATTGTATTTTAGGATGATTCTAAAAACCTTAGTCAGTATACATCTCCATGTATAGGGCACAAATTGTTCACCTAAGGGTGACCTGAGAGTCAAAAAAATTTCTCTTCTGAATTCATGTACATAAATAAGAGGAACTGTTACATCTGAGAGTAAATACAAGTAGAATTATTTTTAAAACACATACCTTTACCAAGATTTAAAGGAAGTGAAAATGCATATTCAGGCAGCAGTGTTGAAGTTACATCATATGCATGGGCAGAAAATATGAAAGCTGTTCTCTCCTGCATAAATAATCCTAAACCTATTAAGGTTCCTGGACAACAAAGCAATATGATGATTTTAATAGTATAGTTCGAGTCCAATCGTCAAGCTGAGCTCTGCCCCATAGATGTGCTGAGGTCCTCCTGTAAGTGTAATAGTGGACAGCTGCAGGAGAGATGGAGGGTTCACTTTTTCAGTGGTGCCGGTGGGAATAAGATGTGACTGGAGATGGACATAACTGTTGAGATGGTCAGGAGCAGCATACCTATGTGAATGAGGTCCCACATACTCTCAGAACAATTTTGTCTGAATAAACTGGGCTTACACACTTCAGCACTCCTAAGGAAGATACTTAAAAACACATTTCTGTAAGCCTCAAGGAGGTACAGGTAAAGTAACACAGGACATGGAGCACAAAAATCAGTATTAGGAGATCAATAAGTCCACGGAAGGAAATGCTACCTATACTGCTACCAAAGCACTTACTGAGACAGTGTTCTGTCTAGAGAGCCCAAACACACCTAAAACATTCTTTCTAGCCCTTATAAAGAATTATAGGAAATATGATAGCTTAATAGTGAGTTTAATCAAAGTATGACATTTTTGCAAGTTAAAGTTCTGGATGGGCACAAGACGGCATTAATTTTTGAGGATTCTGCAAATGACACCTCACGCTTTGGAGAGAGAGTCTCTGGAGCAAAGAGGCCCAGTGAAGATGATGTGTTACCCAAACCCGGGGGCAGGAGCGACCGAGACTCTAAGTCAGGAGAGATGCAGCTGTCTAATTAATCCTCTTCATGACATTTTTCCAAAGCTGAATATCAGAATTTGAATTATTTATTTTTATTTGTAAGTGCCGACTGTGTGCTAAGTACCACTAAAGAGAAAGCCCCTGTTTTGAGAGGCTTCCAAAATAAATATGATCATTTCTTTTTTCTGGAGTTTGGCCCAAAGCCCATTAGTGGCCAAACTGTGATACAATCCTAGACATAATGACATGCTGTGCTCATTTTCCTCTGAGAAAGGAGACTGATGATAATGCTTATGAAGAATTTCATCTCTATTACATGGGGACACATATATGCACAGATTGCAGGGCCACATGTCATTTGCAGATGTTTGGTATTTTTCAGTGTTGAGGTACTTGCATTAATGACCTGACTTTTGCTGATAATATTCATATGTGTAAAACTCACCAGGAAACAATTAGGAGCACAAGATAAAATCTTGATCCCATTGGACTTAAGAGGTATTTTCCTTTTGAATTAAATGTTTACAATAACTCCATCTTGTGAGGTAAAAAGTGGTCAGCTTTTTGTTTTTCTGCCTATTTGCACTGCCTATTTCCAAAGCCTGCAGCTCTAGTATATAACTCTCTTTTGCCTACTCATTAAAAATAAGCTCCAAAAGAAACTTTATCATGACTGTTATATAACCTAAAATTTCAGATTATTTCTTGATCTGATTTTTTGAGTTTGAACTCATTTTTTTAACTAAAAAATTAAAACAAAATTTTGCTGAGCAAAAAGTATGAAAAGGTCCTTCTTGTTCTTTCTCATAAATTGGTGGTTTAATCTAATTCCACAGAAATGTAAGTAACAGAGAATGAGAATACAGATTCGAGTATTTACAGGAAATTCAGTTACATACTTATCTTTATACAATATAGTAAACTGCTATTACCTTCCTAGTAAAATGTTTAGCACACACATAAGCAGGTATGTCTCATCCATGCCTTTAACTAGGAAAAGTGGTGAATACCTTTAATGTGTTTTACTTCATTGGATTTGAATAGGGTCTTGTTTTTGTGAAATCTGGCTTGAATTCAAGTTAAAACATTGTTTGCTTTCTTTTTTTGTCTTCCTGCCCTTAACTATTCCTTTGCAGTGTGAAAATACCACAGCCTATGGTTGATGTCTTCATCACAGTGGAATGCTTTTAAACTTAATGAAGAGTTGCAATAAATCAGTACACTCCATTCTGCTTTCTATCATCAACACATACATACTTTCTTAGGTATTAATCCCCTCAGAGATTATTAGGAGTCAATAAGACATGTTAAAAATAATTCCTGTTAAATTTGAAAAAGATTGGACCTGGTATCATAGCTGGTGGCTATCTTGTCTCCAATGAAGCGTCATTTGTACATTATCCATTTCTGAATTACTTAGGAAAAAAAGAAATTACATAGCATGTGGCGTTTAGCCACAGCCTTGCTTTAGGATGCTGAAGTTAAGCATGTTCATTTTGTGCAGAACTGGGGCCTTAAAACTGGATGACCTGCTCAAGCAAGGACTTGTCATCCCGTGTTTGCCTGGCACCTACTACAGAGCACCCAGGTACCACAGGACTCTATAATGATCACAAAAACATCATGGTGATTTTTATTTTTCTTATGCTTCTGAGTTCTAGATGTTATAAAATACTCCAAGGGTAGGGCTTTTCTCCCCTTCTGTTAATGGTTAAAAACTCTTTACCCAAAACCCACAGTCTGTCAGGGCCATAAGAGCACTGATGGCCTGTCTGTCCCTGCCCAGCCTGCAGCCCAGGAACCCATGTCAGTCCCCCAGGGCCAGCAGCGCCTGCCCCAGCAATGCCACAGCAGAGCTGGTCTCCAGCTCCCCATGCACCCTGCGGAGCCAGGCTCTCCCATGGGCCTGCATCACAGCCAGCCCCACTCATTTTGTGCACACAGCTGTACACAACTGATCTGTTTGCAAGTAATTATGTCTCAGTGTGGCTGTGGAGCACTGCTCAGGGCTCTGCAGGTCAGTCTGAGAAACTCTGCTTCAGAGAGGGATGCTCCACATCTCATCTCATCAGGTACAAAAAATAGGCACAAAAAATAGACACAAATAGTTTAAGCCTAAGCCCTGGTGTTTACTTCCCTGAACTTGGAGAACTTTTGATTCAAATCTTAATTTTTGAGTCCTGTCTTTATGGTTGTGCAAAACCAAATCAAGTGACTCGGTCTCTTATTAGTTTCAGCCTCTGCAGAAACAGAAAGCTGGATCTGCTAGGAGCAGGGAACTGTGCAAGTGATTCTGCAGTTTTATTAACTCCTGAATTTGCAGGTTTAATATTCTTGAAAAGGCTTTGGTCATTTTCTGGGCAAGCACGCAAGTCAATTCCTTTATTATTTGAGTTTGAGTCTCCTTCTTTTTTTCTGCCAACATAGTTAAATCCCAATTAAATGCACTGTATCTGAAACATGGCTTTTTAAATACTGAAAGCACTGGGTAGGGCAGGTTGTTAATATTTTGCTTCAGGTTTTGCTTTTTAAAGATAACAAGGAAACTAATAAGGGGGCAAGATATTTGTGAAGGCAGTACAAAAGCCAGACAATGAGAGTGTATTCATTATGACTGAGAAATTTTTCAGTATATTTGCTTATAGGGTTGTCCCTAACCAAGGTTACTGGCTTATTAAGGAGGTTACTATGGAAACAGTGAAACAGGGTTTCTCAGATTTCTTGATTGCCCTTCTCAGTTAGGCATTATTATATTCCTTGTTGGAAAATAAACTACACAATCTCCCCAAATAAACAAGTCTCTCTTTGTGTGCAATAGGTATTTAAGATTGTAAATAACTTCTCGATATCTTACAGCATGTCAGAAGTCCATTTAATGGTTTATGTTCCATGAGGATACCACCTATTTCATGAGATTTTTTTTTTGTCTAGAAATATTGCAGTTATTGGCAGCAAATTGTTAGTATTCAGATTTTCTGTCTTTGGGCCCTGAGTAATAAACCTGTAGTAGAAAGACACCTGACTGATAGGCAGCATAAGATAGAAAATATTTTAATAAAACTTGAATTAAAAGCATTTTTAAAAGAATAATAAGATCTTAAAATAGCTGTTTATAAAAAAATATTTCATGTTGTTGTGCTTTAACCCCAGCCAGCAACTAAGCCCCACACTGCCACATTGCACCCATGAAACAGGGTCACCCTCAGCAGATTCTGCAGGAGTTCAACTAATGCCTTTGTAGTGTCCTATAATGCTATGCTTTCTTCACTGGAGGCAGATGCTTTTGAGATCAGATCAAAAGACCCAAGTCAGTAGCTTTGTGCTATGACTTCCAAGTGGTGGCCTTAGAATTTCACTTAATTGGAAGCAACTCTTTCTAGCTATCCTTGTTAAGAAGAAATGCTCAAAATATTTTACAGTAACACATACATTTTGCTAAAGTGTTGAGACAGCCTCTACTGAAAGACATAGTTCATTGTTGTATTCCCAGACTGAGCAGACTTTGCCCCTTCTTTCATAGAAAGAAAATACAGGCTGTACAACATGCAGGACTGTCCTTTCCTCAGTGTGGTTTGGAGTCAGTTTTTGAAATTAGATTTTTTGTCTAGCATTATTCTCTGCAGTGGCTCTGGACTCACATGGCATCAGAACAGTCAAGCAGTGGAGTAGGTGGGCCAGATGCTGTGTAGGGTCCATCCATGAAGGTTTTGAAACCAGACCAAATATAGCCCTGAGTAACTTGGTAACTCCATCCTCAGAATGGATCCTGCTTTAAACAGAAGGTTACAATAGAAACCTCCTGAGGTCCTTTTCAATTCTTCATTATCTTATGATCCTATATTTCTGGAGGAGACCCTCCCAAACTGGACATAAGCTGGATATCAAGCTGCAACTTCAGATGTCTGGTCCACTCACTTTTCCCTTCTCGAATATCAGAAGTCTTCGAAAAGATGGATAGGCCTTTGAGTATACACGAGCAGGTCACTCTACTTCTGAGTACTGCTCTGAAAAAGAAGTGCTGGTTGAAGCCCTCTGATATACGAAAAACTGCAGTATGTTAGAGTAGACACACAGTGTTTCAGGTTTTTTCCTCAGACATGGGTGCTCCTTGTAGCTTTAAAAGGAAGTTGAGAAAGCTTGCTGAATTTCAAAGAGATTAGATCTGTACTGCAGCAGTTTTGGAACTTCTCAGTGGGTTAATGTTACTTTGATTGTGAGTCATGTCATCTGCCCAGTAGAGCAGACTGGAATTAAAAGCACTTTTTCATGTAAGGAAATACTTAGCAAAAACTTCCCCCTAATAGTTTTAGCTTTGAAATGCCAACCTACTGATTTTTCTTTTGCAGATTTACAATCTAATACATAGGCTAGAAGATTTACAATTGTCTCTGCTATTAATATATGGCATCTATTTGTTATGTTTTGCCTTCAGCTTTACCATTTTTCTCTAAAATACATCCAGATCAACATCTAAGTTCATTTTGGGGTTAGAAGGTTCACACTTTATATACGTTAACATAGAGATACACTGGTAACCTAAAAGTTTTACAATTAGAGCTTGTCTGTCTTTCTGTGGGCACTGAACCAGATCAGCTGCATTGGTTCACTACCCAGTAGTTTTCACACTGAAATACATAAGATGCATGTTCATTAGAGAGATAAGATAACAATCTGCTGGCTTTGTGTAAATTCACCATCAATTTACATCGAAACACGGGACTTTGCCACTAGCTTGCTATTTGCTTTTATACAGGGATAGTTGTGTATGTAAGTGCTGACTATACTGAACAATCGCATTATTGTAATGTTTAAATTGCTCCTAGAGGCCTATTTTAGCCTGATAAAAATTATAAATGAATAAATTAAACTGTGTTTCAATATTCAGCATTTTACTACTTCTAATAATTTAGGAGTTGATTTCCTTTGTCTCTTTTATTAAAGTATTTATAGTGCACAAAGAATATGCAGAGGTTTAATTACTTTTACTTTCCAGTGCTTACAGAAATTAAAATTCTGCATTGGACCAAATTCACTCTCAGAACAGGACATAACTTAAGATTTACCTTTGCTGGTGTCCGCAGGAAAGGGTTTGAGCCTCCTGCAATTGTCCTGTTTTCTTACTTGGTTTAAGTCTTTTAAGAAGCAGAACTGAAAAATTTTGAGGATTAAGTAATCCTTCAGGGTGTCTAACAGAATCTAATCAGGTTTTTGAGGAATACAGATAAGCAAGTATATCTTGAAAATTTATTAGGTGTAGATGGTTCTTTTAGACAGACGCAAGAAGGACAGAACTAAAAAAGAAACAGTTTGTGAAAACCAGCCTTGTCTGGAATATATGCAACACAAACTGCAGAAACTTCTTGTGCTACAGAGGAGAATAAGTGCTGAAAGAAAGGTTAGCCCTTATCACAGACATCATTTAAACCCATCTTTTATGGTGCCATAGGTACACACTTTGCACACTTTACAGGGTTATAAAAAGTCAAGATACTTACCCTAGAGGGTTTACAACCCTCAACCATGTGCTTAAGTGCTTTGATGGATCGGGCCCTTAACAAGAACAAACTCACAGTGAGACGAGGTAAGAACCATACTTGGGGGGGACTGATGTGAGGTCATTAAATGGGAAGCAGTGACATTGTAGAAATACCCTGTGTGAGAGAGTGTCTCTGCCTCAGAGGCCCACATCTGGGGAACAGTCCTGCAGCACTCCAGGCACTTCAGACATATCTTTTTCTTCCAAGTATCTCTTGCTGTTGAGCAGTGCAAGGTTTCTTGGAAGAAGCATGTGCCAAAATATGAAGGAAAAAGATGTTTGTTCTGTGAACAAGGAAATACCTTGCTCAAGAAGAAGGTTAAGCCCTTCAGAAATAGGAAAACTAGACGGCTGAAAAGGGAAAAGGCCACTAAAATGACATATTTAGTGATTTTTCAGATATTACTGGACAGAACTAATGCAGACCCAGTATAGGGTTTTTTTGCAGACTGCAAAATTGAAAGTACTGGTACTGCACAGATTGCAAAGGGAAAAAACTTGAGCATCTTTTACTTGTGCTTCCAAACACAATACACTTTTTAACAATGGTCTTTGTCGTACAATCGGGTTTTAAGCCAGGTAAAATAAAACAAATACAAGAGTGAAGGGGAAAGTTAATCACTGAGAAAGACATTTTTCCTGTGTGCCATGACAGCCACAGCATGAATTGTGTGCTGACCAGCTCTTCTCCACACTGGGGAGAAATAACATTCCAGACAGCAAATGGGCTTTTCAAGGATGTGCTCTCAAACCAGACCTGTGTCTCTCCAACTTCATCCTTCTGAAACCAAAATACCAATATCAGATGTATCTGTTTCTTGGTTAAATTTATGCCTTAGCAATGAACAGTAAAGACACTAACATTTGTGTGAAGTTATTCTGCAACTGTTTTCTCCAGATGGCAATTAATCTTCTGGAATTTCTCAGGTAAGACCATGAAAACAATAGGAATGTTGCTTTTTATGATACAGGTGTTTAATACAATGGGGCTGATCTGTGATGGGGATTTCCACATGTACCTAAATAAATCAAAGTGAAGAATAAGTGACTACAAGCTTCACTATACAGTCCTTCAGGCATCCAAAACCCGCATGTGAGCAGTCCCCTATGCTGTCACCACATGCGAGTTGGGGATCCAGAATTGTAGGAACAGCCTCTACAAGTAAATTATAGAAAAGAAAGCAAATAGGAAAAACCGGCATAATCAAATCATGTGCACTGTATTTCATGCCACCAGAACAAAAAGTGCTTTCAATCATACAGCAAGTGAATGTTGGATATATGTATTGGGCTATGTCTGCTTACAGAGCCATTAACCAATTTGCTAGTTGAAACCATAGCTGCTGAAGTAAAGCCTTAATTCAAAGCAGATCAATTCCCAAATCTTCTGGCTGTAAGTTGCAGAGTGGTAACTATCTCTTAATAACAGAAAAGATCTGGTGTCTAGATTTTTTTAAGGTAATACACATGAGAGTGAAATGGCTAGCTGTCCAGAGTAACTCTTCCTCCTGAACACTCCTGCCTTTGTAGGTACCTTATCTTCTCTAAAATAGGAACTATTCACTGTTTTGAAAGTGTATTACTTAACACAAATGCAATTTAGAGATTGTAATGGCCCTAGCACAAGTAATAGAGATCATTTACTCATGACTGGAGCATTTTTAGATCTCCAAGCCTGGCAGCTTACCAAAAGAAGAGGCTTTTCAGTTACATGGAAACCTAGAGCAGAGGAAAATCTTAATGTGCTGTCTGCTTGGCAGCCCAGTGTATGACTGAACCCCTTGAAGCACATCAAATTGTGCCAGGAGATCAGAGGGAAAAAAAATGTCGTATTCCTAACCATAGTTTTGTAACATGTGTGGACTCTTTAGACCTCAGGCAGGCCTAAAAGATACATCTGCAAAGCTGAAACCATTGCCCTTCAGAAGTTAAGATGTGTTGGCAGTGTTTCAGTAAGATTTTTCCCATTAAATTAAGGTATATATCTCATAAAGGTGATGATGCACTATCCTTTGATAGCCATAGTCAAAGAGAAATGGTGTAAATCCAGTTTTTCTGCATCATTTTGAAGGTTTGCACAGACACGCACCGCAGAGGCTCTCAGGCCAGGTTAGGTGACCTTAAATGACACTCAGTTGGGCAATGCACAAGATGACCATAGCTTTCAACCTGTGGCAAGCTTGCTGGGGTTTGAAACATTAGAGTTTGTTACACAAGGGAAGAAAGAGATAGTAGCTGCCAGGAAAACAGCACTATCTGAAGAGCACACAATAAAGCAAAATATCCCCAAATGTTTGAGCATCATTTGTAGGACCCAATTCAGCATTGGCAGCTCATGGAGCTCTGTCTGTATTCATTGTGCATACTGATTATCACAGACCTGTAACTCTCAGTTTCTAGATCAGCTGCATAACAGATTAATATTCATTGCTGGTTATTTTGTTTACTGTAATCTCAATCAATATTAGATATTTTTTTTTTTCTGAAGCTAAATTTAATCCCCCTGTATCATTCAGGGGAAAAGACCACAAAGCTTCCTGCTAGTGAGGGTTATTCTTCGCCGTGCCATTGCAAGAGACATTATTGAAAAGCCGTTGGCTCTGTAGCTCCTGCTCTCTCAATGCCTCTTAGCACTTGTGTCCTTTCTCAGTTGCATCTCTGCAGCAGATCATCTGCACTCTCTTAGCCAGTTTTCAAATAGCTGGTTCCCAGGATTTGTGTATCCCCCATCCTCACTTGCTGAATGTCCAAGAGGTCTAATACTTCCAGCAAATTCATCAAATGGTGCAGAAAGATTTTCAGGTGGTTCTTATTCCAAAGAAAGGTGCAGAATTTCACAGAAGCAGCAGGCAATTTAGATAAATTAAAATAAAAGATCTCTTGTGAATGATATCCAGTAGAGGAAATTCACATGGTGAATAGAAAGCAGAAAGAAAACAGATTTAATATCTCTTTGCCAGCAGAGGACTGTAACTTCAAACCTTAATTAAACTAAATGCATGACTGAATTAAATATATTGTTCTGAATGATCCTCCAGGTCAATGAAATTATTAACTGATTGATCTGCAAAGTAGGACAGGTGATGAATCAACCCAAATTTACTCAGTTTTCAGTCCACCCCCCCACCCCCCAGTGTAATTCGTTCTCGACAAACTGGGTAAGTAGATAAAAATGGATAAGTCATTCTGCTGATAGCCTGTGAAAGTGCTCCTTCTATTTGTGCTAATAGCACCTAGGTGTTTCTCAGATTAATGCCAGCACCTTTTTTTTCCCATTTATATCTTGGGGATGTTATAGCGGGAGGGAGTGTAAATGACTGCAGAAAAATAAGTAGATCCCAGATGTTTTATTCAGGTAACCTAACCTGTAAACTGCAAAGAAGGGGATGGTTACAGGGAAAGCATCCTGCTTTTCAGCAGACCATAGCTCCAGCCCATTCAGTTAGTTACTATGCAGAGGTTCAGAAGCTCCTCCAGAGAATCAAATATTGTATGACTGTACTTTTAATAGTGAATCGAGCCAAAAAGAAACCCCAGCAAGCCTCCAAATCAACTATTCCTACACACCCTGAAAAAGATAAGAGACACAAGTGAGAACTAAATCTATATTTGCAATATTTCCATTTTCTGCTAGCCGCAATTACGTTTCTGTAATCAAATAGAAGGTGAAAGAAAACATATAGCAATGCCTGATGCCATAAATAATGCAAGAGTGGCTGTCTGAAACAGTGAAAAACAGTTAACAAACAGGCCAGTTTTGTGAAATGTAGTCCTGTAATGCTGCCAAAGACAACGTCTGCCTAGATTATCTGTGTTGTAAGGGTTGGCTGTGTAAACTAAAGTCACCTGGGGACACGTTAAATTGTACTCTTGAAGGTCTTAAAAGTGTTCACATGCTTTAGATCATAAATCAGCATCTTTTGATCACTTATTCTCCTACTTTCTTGGTCTCTAAGCCTGTCAAATTTCAAAAGGTAAGTAGGGATTGGAAAAGAAAATAACTTTTAAGTAAGGCATATACCAGAAATGATGACATTTGTGAGTTTTGTTCTTCCTTGTGAATTGACACAAACTGACAATTAATTAGGGAGAACTGTAAAATGCAACTAGTGGTGTCATTCTCTAGATTGAGGTTTAAGGCCACTGGGCTCACTTATGATCTCAGATTTATTTTCAAAATGACAGAATGATTTAAGAATCTTGTGTTTTATTTTCAAAAGCAAGCCTTTCCTGTAACAAGGTTTAGATTGCAAGATCTCTTTTGAAAACATACTAATGCACCTTACTGCATTTTAGGTACACAAATGTGGGTTTCATATCTTTAAAGCAAAGTAAATTTAGGTGCCAAAATGCCTTCAAATATTTTACTCTACTTAGCTCTTGAGACCAGAAATTTAAGATCCCAAGCCACTTCTTTTTTAAGGGTTTTCCCTCACTTCACATGCTTCTGATAGTATTACTTTCCAGTGGAATTCTTTGGGTGCATTAATATGGCTAAACAAGTGCATTTTCAAATTTTACATTCTACAGATTCTACTTTGCAGGAAAATGCAACAAAGAAACACTCCTTATGTTTTCTTTGCAGAATAATCAGTCATATTTATTCACATTGGAAAACTTATTAATAACTGACTGTCTACTGAAACAGGGGACGGCACATCTGTATACCACACTGAACATGAGTTCAAGCTGCTACAGAAAAGCCAGTGCTCAGCCTTTGGCATTTTACAATAAATGTGGTACAGCAAAGGGAAAAACTGTAATTCCCACCACTTCCTGCTGCTATCAAAAGCCTGCTCGTTCCTGTGGAGGAGACAAGACAGCCTCGGCCACAAACCTACCTGCCTGCCTGTGCAGAGCCCTCCATCCCTTATCTGCAGTGTATCATTTGACAAAGGTTTAGCAATTAAATCATCCATGCTTCTCACTAACAGAAGCAGAGGATATGAGTGGCGAGAGTGTGGGAATTGCAGGCAGCTGAGCAGATAGGAGTCACAGGCCAAGGACATGGGAAGGTGCTGCTCTCCAGGACCTGCATCTGTACAGCCAGGAGACACTACAGACACTGCTGATGTAAGACCTCTGTAGGTACACCATCTGGATTGACCTATGAGTACTGAATGCTTGGCTGTAAGAGCCTGTAGACTGTTGCAAGATGTATGAAATACATGGTGGAAAACTTAGCTATATACCAAAACTGAAAACTGTGCTTGACCCCTGAAAGACTGCAATTTACTCACTGGGAAAACAAAGTCTTAAAAGTCTATTCAGTCCTTTTGTGTTGCTTAAAACTCAGGTTGAATATAGTAAGTACAGGGGTTTTTCTTTGTTGGTTTTTTTTTTATAATTCCCTGTTTCTCTGCTGTTAGACCATAGCCTTTTCAATATTTCTTGAAGGCTGTGTTTTTAGCAGTTAAGTTAGAAACAAAATAGAAGTGCAATGGTTTTTCTGGGCAGCTCATCAAAACTGATCTCACACTAGTAAGGGTTTCAGAAATTGGTCCTGCTCCTTGGTGTGTGTACATAAACTGCTCTTGGTGAAAAGGGCTGTGTGACATTTAGTTAAATGAGATTGATTGCATTAGATTATACAGATTCAATTAAATCATCTGTTATTCTGAAAGCAACGAATTCACACTGTTCATTAGGAATGTGAAAAACGGATGTTGCATCTGCCTTCCTGTATAGCTTGCTCTGTTACAGTCTACCAGGACATGCTGAGCTGTAGCATATTACATTGATTTGGATAACATCAAATACTAAAATTCATCTTTATCTATTCTGTTCTTCTATGGAGATTTAAGCCCTTCCACAGCATTGTTGCAAAGCCAGAATGCTAAGGAGGCAGATCTATTTTGCTGGTTTTCCTTAGCTACCATCCTTTGCATCTGCAAGCAAAAATATCAAAGGAAAACTCTTGTTCCAATAGCGACTAGAGGCAACATTTCAGAAATCAGAAAAGACCCACACAATTGCTCTCCCATTCCAGTCCAGACTGCTTTGATCAATCCTCCTGGGCACTAGCATGGGGACCAAAAGAAGCAAACAATTGTCAGACAGCAGTACATCATCCTCTGTGGTACTGATGATATCAAAGCAAACCAAAGCCTACAAAGCCACACAGGGTAGAATGGGGAAGAGACTTTGACTTTACTCCTTCAGTAAACTGACTAGTACCAGAAACTAGTCCCCACAGTGGATCTTGGAGTCTTTTACAACCATGCAAGCATTCCAGAGATACCCATTATTACAAAGAAAACATGATTCTTTTGTCCGATACAAGATCATCTTCCATATCCAGTAAACAATTCTTTCCTGTATGGATTCAATGGGCTAAAATCCTCTATATGGGTTTTATGGATCATTTGGAATTTTATGAATAATTTAAAGGAAAAATACCTCTTCTGATTGCTTTTCAGAGTCATGTAAGCGATCCTTCTTGGGGGTATTGTATCTATTATGCTCCTGTCTGTTGCATGTGATTGTGGAATGCATAGGGTCCAAACAGTGTCTGCTCAGAGGCATAAGCCGAATCTTAAAAGTAAGTGTTTCTTTATATTGTAGATAAAGTAAATGCAAGTGCCTTGATAAGGAAGGTGATTGTAGCTGTGACTGAGCATACTGCTGGTAGCTCTTTATTAAGCAGTAAGACAGCACACTAATCCTCTTTAATCTTGGATGAACTCGACACTTATTTTCCTAGTGATGGTAACAATCATTTGGAGCTCTTGCGGCATTTCAGTGTCATACTCCAAATAGGAAACCAATTAACTCTTTGCTTTGATGGTAGTATATAAGTCTATATTATTAATTTAAACCTTACCGAGTATGGATTGCCACACACAGTTAGCTTTAAGATGCATGCTGAATCAGGCTCCAGCAAGTACACAGGCTGAGTTCCCCTAATATTTGCAGCCTTAATGCAGTCAATTAAAATGTGATCAAACAATAAGTCACATTCATGCATTTTGTTTACTTTTCTACGAAAAAAACTGAACAGCTTGAATTTATGAATCAGATGTTCCTTCTGGGGATTAGGTAACTCAGAGTCTTGAAATCAAACCTTGATCATATTTTTAGAGCAATGAATATAAATTATTAATCTATCTTTTCTTCCTTTTTTTTTTTTCAACCCAGTTCCTTAGAATAAATGCTCAGTATAGTAAAATGGAGCTCTGATGTTTAGAGCCCTGGTGTATATCAACTCTTACTACCTTTTCATATAACGTGAAGTGCAGCAATCATTCTGTGGTGTCAGAAACTGTTTGGGCTGTAAGACAGATGGGACTTTCAAAATGAAATGTACCTATGACTGTTTGCTACTATATATATAAAACGTCTCATTTAGTCTCATCTGTGATTTTCCAAGAGGAAAATGTTACCACAAATAATTTATCTCAGTCCTACAGGTTCGGATCACTGAATGACCACCTCCAAACAGGTCTAACAATTGTGTTTCTATTTTTTTAATGAAACTGGCTTTTTGTCTAATTTATCATGAACATTTTCATGCTCTTCTAAAAGATTCTTAGCCATGTGAAACAGGAGTCTTAAAAACCAAACAGAACAGTGGAAGCATATAAACAGTACAAGGGCTTGCAATGCATCCCCTATATTGTAGTTCGTATGAAAATTCCTGCAGTGCTCTTTAACGCATGGTAGATTTTGTGGTGTTAACAAATATTTTAATGAATTACTATGGTCCTCCGGTAAAATAGCAATTTTACTTCTTTAAATTATCTTTTATCTACTGTGTTCTCTCCTCTCTGCATCCTTCTCTCTGGAGTTACCATTGTGGTTTGTATTTCAGGTTGTAATTCGTTCTGTATGTATTTAAACAGAAATGTCGATACATTTTTCCACGTAGTTGTTTATTGTGTGAAGCTTTCCTCCTGTGTTGGTGCTTTCTCTTAGAATTTTAAATGCAATAGTCCAACAAATGGTATATAATCCTAACTAAACTGCCTTTTTATCACTGTGAGGGCAAAAAAAGCTCTGACTATAAAAGTGTCTTTGCTGTTACTGGGAGGAAAAAACGCTCCTGGAAAATACCTGTGAGAAAAAGAAGAGCATTCCCAAGAGCTAATTAAGAAAGATGTCCTACTCTCTATCTCCAGCCGCCAGCCCCAGCTATTTATGCTCATGGAAAGCCACACTCCGATTGAACACCAGTGTGCCATCAGTGCTAGCACCACATGAACAGGGTGAGGCAGTGCTCTGAGAGCAGGGGATGAAGAGTGGGGTGTTGAGATGTCTGTTACCAGGTCTGTCAGTACAAAACTACTATTGGGGCCGGTTGTAGTGGACTGGAGCTGAAACAGCAAGCCAAGCATCGGGGGGAAAAATCAATTTAGAAATTACAGTTGTCCGTGGTAGGCAAATAGAAGGTTCTCAATAGTGATTAAAAGCTGTAAATAGTGTTTCAGAGCCAAAGTAACAGGAACAACAGTGCCTTGTTTACTTCTTTATGGTACAAGTTTTTCTAAGTACCACTTTGGAAAAGGGTATTTTACAATGGTTAAACCACAATCAAACTTCACAAAAATCAAAATTCAAAAGGCCCAATTAGTGAATTTCTGGCTTGAGGAAGAATGGTCTTACAGAAACATGGAGTACTTCACAAAATCTCCTTTCCTTATGCTGGTTTTCTCTGGTTCCCAAGCTGTACTTCTTTCTCTTTGCCTTTGAGCGCATGCCCCCTGCGCTGTGCACACGCCCCTCCATGACGCACACTTTGTTACAGGCCAAGGTCACGTTTCTGCAAAGGTCACAGGGTCACCAGAATTCACATTTCTTTATAGCCACATGTCATTTCTCTCCGGGCATGGAAAAAGTAATTAGCTTTCCCCATACACCCCCATACTGAGAACAGAGTTCTTCATTTCCTTTGAGAGGAAGGGTGCCGCTTCCTTTCTTTACTGGGTGAACATCAGCAAATGAAAATCATTACTGGGTTCACTCAATATATTTGTCAGGAGATATTTTAGCTGGGTTTTTTTAAGTGAAGGGAAATTCCTTTCACAGGACATTGCCTCACAAATGCTCGATATGATATTCAGAGAGAAAATGAAGCTGAAAATGATGGTTTTCACCCCAGTTGAGGTAGGAACCTTTTTAAGGCCACATTCCATAAGAAGCAGGGCAATTTCCATTACATGACTAGTTCCATTTATTTTTGCACAGATGCCTGGGAATGTACAGACCAAGGCTAAAGCCTTTTCTACTATTTTCAACCAAAATCATTATCCAGACTTCTTTCTCTTTCTTTAGGACCTTCTATTCCTACCAAACCTGTCATCTTCCATTGCCATCTCAACCTCCTACAGACCAGATGAATTTGAAAGCAAAAATATGGATTCTTCCCAACTCTAGCCATTATTCCATGTCTTACCTGAAGTTTTCAGCTCTATGTAAATGGCAGTGGGGATGTTCCTACCACAAGGCTCAAATACAAGCTGTTCATTAATCACCATAATCTACCTTTGGTATTCTTACGGTGTGACAGTTTGACTACATCCACTCCACTGTATTGACAGATTATAAGCAGATAGGTAAAGTTTCTCTGACTCAGACATTTCCTCCTTCCTTACTGGAACAATGTGAGAGTCTCTAATCTACACATGTGTAGGTGAACATCAGAAGTCATTAGCAGTATGTCCTTGACATAAATTTCAGAAGGATTGGGAATTCACCCTATGTCTCTTTCTTATTTTCTTTGACTAGTTGTCTTGTTATTTCCTGTGGAGTGGTCTTTACTAGAGTAGTATTACATATAATAAAGACAAATTTACATCACTGAAGAGTACTAAAGGGCTGAATTACACATTTAGGATGCTAAGAGTGGAATCCATATTGTTGTATTATGCTAACAATCCTCGTGAATGTCTTCTAGCACTGCTGTATCATACCTTCTGTCATTTGAACTGTGCACAGACTTTCACAGATAACTGGGATGTTTTCTTCCATTGATTGAAAAGCCATAACTTCCCATCTCACCTACAATTTGTCATTTGAGATACAGCTATTTTCACCTTTCAGGAGTGGCATTCTCTTTAGCCATAATAAAATAGCATACTGTTCATCCAGTAATTATACTGGATTATCATTATACTAAGAAATTAATGGCATTGTCATTGACCAAAATTCTTAGCTTAGTTACTCCACAAAATTTACTTCATTTCTTTAAACAGAACTAGCCTAATTTACACACAGAGCAGAACTGATCATGTTTATTGTTGATGCTATTAACTCAGGACTATTGTAAGCCCTAGTCAGAGCCCTGTTGTGCTTGGTGCTTCTTACCACACTGATGGCATAACACGTGATTCACAGCAGCTTTGGAGTAAAGTCTCTGATGAAGCAGACATGTACACCTGCGCTAAATTTATCACTTCCCTGTGTCAAATCATTGTGACTGCTTCCACAGGCAAAGTTGAGCAAGCACTCATTTGCCTCAAGCTGGTCATGGGTTAGTGGCTCTGCAGAGAAGAAGAGGATGATCAGCACATCAGTGCTGAAATGATGCACCTGTTTGACATACGGAGATGATAAGTAAGCATCAGTAGTGACTTCTAAATAAAAGGCTACACTGACATTCTTACAGGTCAGGATAAAATACCTTCCTCTTGAACTTTAAGAACTGAATTCAGTTTTTGTATTTGGTGCAACAGCTTTTCAAAGAGAGGATTCATTTTTTAGTTGTGTATTTTCCTGTAATGAGGAAGCATTTAACACTGTAAGTGCATTACAGCTAGAGAGATTTCCCTTCTTCCTGGCTATAACAACAAGAACTATTGAGACTTCTTACCTTCTCAAGGAAATATTTTCCACAAGATTACCAATCTGACTTCTCTTCTCCCCACCACTCCCACATGGATATATAAAGATCTAAACTTTACAAGACCTTATCCTGCCTCCTGTCTTTGGCCTCTGCCTGATCAATAATTGCTTTTGTGAGGTATTTGAGGGACTGCACATCAAAAATGGAGGTATGCTGGAACAAACATACTAATTGCCTTTTAGGAAGTGCAGTAAGAAATGGACTGAAAGCTGTTGATTTAATTAATTATTTCCCAAAATTCCCCTGATCCCACTATGTCACTATCCTCCACGATTTGGTTTCTGTAAAACAGGTTCAGGTAGCAGAATGGAGAATCTGAGCTCTCCTAACTTACGTAATGTTAGGAATAATTTAAATTAAATCAGTAGTTCTATGGTCTAGAAGAACAAGCAGAATAAAACTGACGGTTTGGTCTCTTAGGTGTGCCAATGTAAACTTTAAGAACATATAAAGAAGTCAATGCAATGTATAATCAGCTTTGCCATATAGTTGTCTGAATTGTTGAAGATCTGCATGAGAAATTAAAATCAAGCAACACTATACTAAGAATTATTAACTTTAAGAATCTCAGATCTGTTATTTCAGATCCAAATAAGACCAGCTTTCCAAGAGCCAAAGTAATTAAGTTTCTATAGCATACCATGAAATAGAATTGTGTACAAAAATACTCCCTTCTGCAACCTTAAACTTGGTATTTTGCTTATAATCATGCTGAGAAAATACATTCAAGTCTTCTGCTTTGCAGAGGAACTGGGGATGAGAAACGAAAACAGGATTCCTTATTTCTTTTATTACAGCCAAAGCTTCCCACAGTATAATTTAAAGAAGCAAAAGAACTGCTCAGAATAAATGGGTCCTCAGTAACCAGTGAGCCCAGTGCTCAGCACTGTGCAGGATTATTTTATCTTTCCTGTTTGGAACAAGGGACACAGAGCAAGAGGTGTTCACTGGATCCTAGGTTGTAAGGGCAGCTTGACCACCAAGAACAGAAGAGTCAAGTCCAGATTTAGGCATGTTTCTTCATAGTGAGTATTATCTCTCCCTTCCCAAGTAATCTCATTGATTTCAGTAAGGAGGAATAGTAAAGTGAAACGCTGCTTGGCATTAACAAGTAGCATCAACCTGACTTTCTAGATCCTCTGCTTTTAACAGAGCTATTTGATTTTGTCTTACACAACTACTTCTTTAGAAATTCTGACAGCTGTGCTTTGCCTTCTATGTCTTTCAAAAGGCAGAGTGCTAAGCTAGCCGGAGAAAATGCTTCACAAATCTGACATGTTCAAACTATCCACATCAAGAGATAACTTTTTTATCTTCAATTTATTCTGCAAAAAGACTCTGGGGGGCTTGTTTCAAAAAATGAAAAATGGGCCAGCAGAAACGGTGTTGTACAGCTCCTATTTATCTGTTTTACAGCTATCAGTTTGATTGCTAGCGTAGCACTGGAGAAACTGGATGCTTTCTTGAGCATGGTATAACAAATATTCTATTAATACAAAGTGAAAATAAGTTTAAAGCAGAAAGATAAGCCTGAGATGCCAGATATTTTCTTTTATGGACAGTAAAAGATTTGACTCCTGAGATCTCTTGAATTTAGCTTCAGAGGATACTGCTCCTGTGACAAGGAAAGCAGAGTGGGCTTTCAGTCACTGTAGCTCACACGTAGATACATTAATGTAGCACCCAGTTGATGTTGGTGTGTGTGCATGCAGCTGGCTGTGCACTGTAGGGGCAGAGGAGTGGGCATGCTGCTCGCTCTGGTGCCCAGGCAGGGGCAGGGGTGAGGACAGCCACTGCTCACACAGCAGTGCTCTCTTTGCCCACACTTCCTTCAGCTAAATCAAATACATTTCTAATGGACTGTTACCTGAATTATCTCATAAAAAATTCAACGTGTTCTAGGCACCAGAAGCATAATTAAAAAGTCTTCTCTAATAGGAAATCAGGTATTTTTAACAGCCCATTTCTTTGATCACAACAGTTAATTTAACCACTGCTGTCTGCTTCACATGGGCTGTGATCATTGAAGCTGTTTTATTTTCTGAGCAAAATGGGAAGTGCACGTAGGTACTTCTGCTTCTGTTACAGACACGTTGGAACAGCTTGGGGAGAATTCAAATGTGTCTGATGATCAAATTACAAACCAGCAATAACAGGATAAAGAAACATGTTTGATGCGTTATTGCAGTTAAGTGAGAGCAAGGGCAGTCATTAGAAGTCATGTGTATCCTGTCCCACTTCAGCTTTTAGAAAAATCAGAAATCACTGGAAGTTTGTAAGAAAACTAATTTTTTTATGGTTTTCTTCCCACCACTAGTTGTGTTTAAGGGATTGCTATCAGAAACAATCAGTGGAGACTTAAACTAACTCCAAAAGCAGCAAGTAAAAGAGGAGTTTTATGATATTCGAAAATTTCTCCTTTGTGGTAGAAACTCTAGACTGCACACATGGTGCCTTCAGGACACCAACTGAGAATAAAGCTGCTTTCAGAGGCAGTAAGTGATTTCATTCTATTAATGTCCAGGTGATTTGTGGTGCCCATTACAGCATCACTAATGTGATGGCAAACATTTCCTGGGCATGCCATGTTTTCAATGTTCTGCAGAACATAGTCAGCTCAAGTGCTTTTACAGTGTCTGATTGGAAAAGACAGCCCCTGGGGTTCATTCTTTTCATCAGTCAAACACTAATTCTGAAACAAAAGGGGATCTTTTCATTTCCAGAGATGCTGAAATAAACTTAGTGTAAGGGAGCAAAAGGACAGAGTAAAAGAACCTACAAAGCAGGTGTATAAGTCAATAGAACAGTCACAGAAATATTCTATATACCATTCATTTCATATAACTTTTGTCATATGTTTCTTCCTCATTCTTCTTAGTTAGAAAAGCAAGTCAATATTTAAACTTGTGTATGTGTATATTTGTGCGTCACTATTTAATTGTGTTAGAAAAAGCAAGGGCAAAATAAAGAAGCTTATATTTTGAGTGTAAAATGGAGATCCTGACAAATATAAATAAATATGGCCACTGCAGACAGACCCTTCAAGGATGTCACTTGCCCTCCTGCAGGGAAAGTGAGTCAAACTCCATCTATCTAAAGCTGAGTGAACCTTGGGGCTAACCAATCAAAGGGCATCTCTTCCTCATTGTTTTGCTCAATGGAGAAAACAAGGAAGTTATGCCAAAAAGAGGCAGCTGACTGCTTGAATCACAGCCTTCTCCACAGCTCCCAACTCTGGGAAGCACTGGGACACCTTGTGTGACAGCATCTCATCATCACTGGCCGTCACCAGGAGAAGCGCAGACAGGGACAGCAGACCTGAAGAGCAGGCGCTCTCTGTGTCTGAGACTCTGCACGCACGTGTTAATGCTAAGGGAAGTGGCATGGCATCTGCAGGAGATGATCACTGAGCGTGTGTTGGCTTGAAAAGTCACAGCCAAAGGAGTCAGTGTTACAGCTCCTGAGAACTGAACAGCTGGAAACTCCCAGTTGTGCGGCAGAGCGGACGGGGGAGACAGATACCTTGCATCTGCCAGTAATGCATGGAGCTGATTCAGAAGGCTCTGTTTGCTTGGAGGAGACTATAGTGAAAACTCCACGTAGGCCAGTGTGCTGTGTTTCCTGAGGTTTCTACAGGAGTGTAGGCTGCAACTGCAGGTGAGACACCAACTCTGTGAATGAAGTTCTGGAGCACAATGAAAACACGTGAAGTAATAAACACAACTGCAGGTCACAGAACAGTCCTGCTAATTAGGAGTATTTCTCCTCATGCCTTACAGTACATTTGCTTCCTACTAACAAAGAAACTAAGATTTGGTTTGTGGTTTTAGTGGTATAGCAGAAGTAGCTATTGAAGAGTTAGAATAATTATCTAAAACAACATGATTTGAGAATGAAAATATTACCACTTTATAAACTCAGTCAAGATTTGGATTCTCTGTAAACCAAGAGAAACTTTAAAGAGGATGATAGGGTAAAATCAATATTGATTATTAGGAGTAAAAGTGCTATAATTGAGGCCATAAAACCTTTTAAGATCCAGCTAAAATTTTCCAGTAAAGCCACAATAAATTATTCCTAAAGAAGTAGAATATTTGCATGGAATTCAATGTCATTATATCAGAGCCTGTTTAATGAAAAAAAAAAACAGAACCAAAACCCAGAGTAAAAAGAGTATTGCTAATTCTGCCATGAAGTTATTATGAGAGGAGGATTAGCCCAGTTATTTTGGCAAGTTACCTTTTTCTACTAATATTTCATTGCATTCCACAAGAGTCTACTTTTAAAAATTCTGCATGCTTTTAAGATCTCACTTTTCATTGCTGCTTGTTTTTCTGCTTCTTAGACCTTTCAAATCTGACAAAAATCCTGACAAATATTAGCTCCCTTATTATAGCTCACCAAAAGCAAGCCCTTTTAATTTATGGTGCACCCTAATTTTTATAATCTGATATCAGTACAGGCTGTAAATCTTTTTAATGATAAAATAAATGGAAATCTAACATGGCATTTTTGTCATCACTTCTTTAATAGTTTTTATCTAGGGTTTTTTTAGAGTTGTGTTAAGTAGGATTATGCAAAGGAATCAAATCAAATAATACTCTGAATCTACATTTACAGTCTTTGGGAGGCAACTCACTTATGCATTATTACAGTTTTACCTCAAAATAACTTGAAGGTGATGGATTTAACTGATAGCATGCAGTGGTTCTTTGTTGTTCAGTGGAAGTATATCCCAGAACTTTAACTGCTATCAAATGAAGAAGCAGCCATAACTAAAACAACTTCTATTTTTCACTTACATACAGTCAAAAGTTTGTGATTGCTTCCATAAAAAAAAACTTTTTGATTATGCTTGCTTCAAAATCAGATAATGCAAAATCAGATATTTCAGGCATGGAGGGGGAAATATCCAGAAATTAAAACTGAAGGTGACTACAGTATTCTGAAGGTTCAGGGATGCTTTCTCCTGCAGAATGACCGCTCAACTATAAGGGATACCAGTAAGTTTCTAGGTGAACATGAAGGCTTTGATTTAAACCTAGAAACCCTTATGCTGTCTGAGATCCAAATGTTTGAAAGACTGCTTCTCCTACTTTTATGCTGTAAGATCAGTGAAAGCTTCTCTGTACAAAGAAGAGGCCCTAAGCTGAGCTGACCATGACTTCTCAACCTTCACTTCTAAGTCGCATTTGAAATAGCTTGGGTCTGATGGGCTTCATATGACAGGGCAAAGCTCTTTTCTTCAGCATGAGCTGTTGATGCTGTTAGATGGACTGTTAGTTTAGTTGTCAGGAATAGTCCTAGTTTGTCGACCTGTGCTTAGAAACAGTATTTGATGCAGGCTTTCTCTTGTTACAATATGTAGATCATATAATTAATATTTACATTCACTTCAGAGGATTCCACTGTGCAAAGGCAATTATCACAGTGGTCGTTTTATGTTGCATTAAACTTCAGATCTGTAAGAGTCCTCTGAAGGAGCATATTAGTGTGATGTGTGTGTATCCAGTTCTGGATGGGAGGAATTCCCTTTAGGCTCAGACAAAGAGCTGGGCTGCTTTATGGTGCTATTAGCTCTCTGCATCTCTTGGGTGCCTCTGCTTGTGTAGGAGGGTGAACCAGCCACACCATGATGTGCCATGTAAGCTAGTGTGGCTTCTCCCCAGAGAAAGATACTGTACGTGAACTACCTCCCAGTACACCCACAAAAGCTTTTCCCTGTGTGCTGCTCTCTGCCTAAAGAGCAGCAGCTATTCTGTTGTACTAGACTGCTCACTCAGTAATGAGCAGCAACTTCTAAGATGTGTAGAGCAATCTGGGGATGGAGGTGCTCATCACCATGCAGGCACAGGTTCCTGCAGGATCATCTGTTGGACTGAACAGTGACATTTGGGAGAGAAAAGCCTTTGTCTGAATGCAAGGCCTTGCTGCAGACGGATCTGCACATGGGAATTTCTCACCACAGCATGCTGAGAGCATGGAATTTTTCACATCAGGTTCTTGTGGTTTCACACCACGAGGTTTGAGCCTAACATGGTTCTGGAAAAAAGTCAGGATGGGAAACTGGTGGGTGGGTTTCATTAAATTAATTGGTGGTAAGACAGCCTTCTGCTCTGCAGCTCCCACCATCTGGAACAGACTTTCTTTATCTCTCTACCTCATTGACTCTCAATCTGATTTCAAATCTCAGCTGAAAACATCTCTCTTCTCCTGTGCATTATACCCTGTAATTTTTCTTTCCTGTTATTATTTCTTATTTATCTCTAACGTGTTTTCAGACAGAGTGTAAGAGTTACCACACAACATTAAGTGACGCAGCACTGTCACTCTGATCTGCATCAGGCCAAGTAGCAGCGGTGAGCATTTTTCCCACTAGAATATTAATAGATTTAAATTACCCAGATGCATGTCAATTGTGTCACTTAATATGTACATTTCAATTGTTGTTTTAATGCGTGATTTTGTGGGAGGCTTTATTACTTTAAGATGCAGTATCCGCTCTTTCCTCAAGCAGTTGTCTTGAGCAAATTAGAAACTATTCTGTGTTAAGCACTCTAAGTGCTACTGGATTCTTTATGTCTGCCGTTTATAATGGTGTATCTTTACTACACATTAGGTCACACACATATCCTAAAATACCATTAATCTGACAAATTTAGGTTGCTCAGACTGTAAAGCTTGTAGACTTCAGCACTCAGTGTAAAGGTACCCTTATAAAGAGGGTTGGTGCTGTATGTGTTGATGATGGCACTTATATGCTGCAGAACTTTTTAACCAGAACACGTGGGAATTGGGGGTGGAGACAGGAAGGAGGTGAAAACAAGTACTCACGTTGTGCCACATAATAAATCAACTGTCTCACATTAAATCAGGGTATCTGTAGGAAGGCAACTTCCTAATGGGCACTAAAACTGCAATAAACGTTATCATTCCAGTACTAAAAAAGCAAGGACCCAGATTACAGAACAGTTTGTTGCTGTCCGGATAGGCCAAATCCTGAATGGTGGTCATCTGAGTGCCTAACAGGCATCGCTTTGGTGGGTATTTGATGTTACGAGTATGAGAAGGAGTCAGAGAAGCAAGTTTACCCAGAGAAGTGACATTTTATTAGAGTGACTGCCATTACTGAGAAAAAAAGACAAACTTCAGAGCACATAAACCCTCCTCCTGGTCTGAAATAGAAACACAACATGTCAAAGAACAATAGCTCATGCCATCCCCACATTGCTTCTTTCTTGGGAGACTTCTGGTCTCCCAAGAGACTACCCCTGTAGAGACCACAGCATAGAGATGGCCCCATGGGTTTCTCTTGCCCTTGTTAATGGCCCTTCCTTCCCCATGTGACAGGATACGGTGATTTTCTGTAGCTGTAACTTTATGGTAGGCAGTGAATGTTCACCCCTACCCTTACTTATTTCAGATCTACCAAACAACTGAGCCATTTAACCTAAGCTAAGGTCTTCCACCTTGGAAGCAAGGACAGAATTGAATGGTTTCTGTAATAACACCAGTGATAAGATTCAGTTTAAAAGAAAGCATGTGTGCAAACCCCACCTGGATCCCTTGTCTCCCAGAGATAATGGTAACTTTTAGGAATACCTTCTTTGAAAGTGTTGAGGTATATGATCTTATTACTAAATGGTCTGTGAACAGATGTTAGGACATTTTGTTATTTCTGTGTAAAGTAGTCTTTGTGTGAGACCTATGAATGTGTTTTCTAATCTGGGATTGTCCCGAGCAGTTCAAGACATGTGGTAGGGTAATGTGGAGTGGACTGAAATCACTGATCATAAACCATCTTGAAAAGAAAAATATGTGTGTTTACTGCCAGAGATTACTGAGAGTAAAAACCTGTTTTAAATCAAGAACTGGAGCCATTTCAATTCCTTAAACTAGCTTTGTTTTAGCCTGGAAGTTAGCACTGCATCTAAATCTAAAGCATCAGATTTAGCCCTCTGTAAAAGCAAAGTAGCATAATAATTGAAGCATAATCTTGTTTATGTACTTTTTAAACATGACCATCGACACTGTAGGATTATACCTTTTATGTCATACACTTACTTGCTTAGTAAGTTCTTATAACATGCTAATAGCAATTGGGGCCTCAATACTATTAGATTTTACACATCCCCTCTCTATTTGAGTTGATTCAAATCAGAATTGAGGGCTCTACCTTGCTAAGATCTGGAGTCCATTTGCTGCAATTTTCTTCTGTACTGTTCTCTTGAACCTTTTATCTGCAGAAGGTAAAAAAAGGACCTTAGAGACAGATGTCACCTTTAGAGTGCAGTTGTCTTAGAAGATAGCTATTGTTTTAAGTTTGCTGCCTGAACTCTTTAATTATTTCTAAGCATCTCATTTAGATCTCCTTATAGAAGCCAATGGATTTCTGAGAATACTGCACACAAATCTGTTAATTAGCCTCCTGATCATCCCCGATCAAGGCAACATTGCAAGTTGTATTTTATGGAGCATTATTTTAGTAATGTTTTGTCATTTCCTAATACTTAGAAGTGCTTCAGTCAATAACTGTGGGGATATGTCTGCTGTGAAGAGACATCTGTTTACTGAATAGATCTTTTTATTTAATTTTTAATAGAGCTTTTCTAATTTTGCTTGACCATTTGTTGTTAATGTATTTATAATGATTACAGTAGCTGTAATTCATACCTAATGATTTTTTCAGAATCTATAAATATTATTTATTAAAATATAAAAAGTCAATATTTCTTGTAGCAGCCATTACAAAAAGATATCAGCAGCTGCAAAATGAAATAAATATATTTCACGCCTGTACTGCAGCAAATCAAAAAGATAAACCTAAAGAAGCACCTTTAATTCCAACATGTTTATTTTAACTATCTACTCAAATAACAGAGAGTAGAATTTGGCCGTTGCTGTACTCGGCTGCAGCACAGTACAATTTCTGCACTGCATATTAAAAAACCACTAGATTTAATAGTTGTAAAAAAAATCTATAAAAGTGAAGCTGATTGTATCAGTTTTATAAAACAGTTTGAGATACAAGGAGCCAGATTCTGCTTTCTGCTAGTCTGCTGTAGTTCAGTGGTTAGATGAGTGGTCTATAAGAAGGTATAGGACAAATTCTGTTGCCAATTATACATTTGTGCATTCGGAATAAGTCTAAGGAAATCAGTGCAATTTAAAACTGCAAATAAATATAGGCTCAAAATCAATTTCTTCACTTACCTGCCAAAATTTAGTTCAAAGTTCAACATACACAGCACTTTTTCCATCTAAAGAGTTCATAGCACTTTACAAAAGTGAATTAATATTACCCCTAGGTAAAAGCTGAGAGACTAAGACAGACAAGTGTGTTGGGCAGAATCCACAGCAGACTGGGCTAGAGGTTGAAGATGCTGTTTTTTTCAGATCCAGGGGATAGATTGGTTTCTTTAGTCCTGTACCTGAATTCTGAAGGAATGCTGAGAAGATCAGGAAGAAATACCTATAATACGAGGATGTTATCCTTTCTTAGCATGCTCATTTTTTAATCAATTTTATCCAAAAGGAGAATAAGTGTGTGCCTTATATTCACCCAAGTAATTTTTTGATTTTATAAATAATGTGTCCCGATAGTTATTCCCCAGGTGCTGAGCTCACAGCTTCTAGTTGGTCAGTGATGAACTACAGCCTAGTTTGGTAGAAGACTTAATTACTAGGCATTATGCAGGTAAATTTAATTTTGCCCTTAGTGAACTTGTACTCCTGGGCCCTGTTCTGTCAGCAGAACCAGCTAGGAAGCAGGAGCCTCATGGAAGCCTATTCGTTGTGGACTGATGGAAAGCCCAAAAGGGGCTGCTATGTCTTGCTGTGCAAGTCCCATAATTTCTACCCAGGATATGGCCAGTCCCCTCTGAAAGCTGTCATAAAAGGGCAACCTCACAGTACTTTTACCCTGTAGAGTACATTTAAGTACATCAGGCCATTCTTAGGTGAAGGTTTCTCCATCTCACGTGACGTTTTGGTTGGTAGACCCAACTGAGCCATTCCTCTCCTTTTTTAAAATTCCCAAGCTGCTGTCAGTGACTGAGGTAAACCCTGGCCTCTTTAAACCACCAGTCTACTTGGTTGTGCTGAGTCCACCTATCAAGAGGTCAAACACTAGTAAGGTATAAAGCACAGCTTTACAAGACTAGCAGTTCTTGTAGATTGGCATTACAGTTTTATATATCAACACCAATCCACATGTCTGCTTGTATTATGTTTTACTTTTGGTAATTTCACTTGCTATTTTTCTGTATTAGTAAAGCTTTTCCAGTAGGGTACTAATTTGATTATTCCCATATTGAAAAGGAATTTGGACTTATATTCAACAAAGCTGTAATGAAAACTGTGTCATTTCTGGCCATTAGTAGCTGTGCTGTAGAGCAACAACATTGGGATCTCCATAACAACATCTGAGTCATTCTCAGACAATTTATATGCAGTAGAAAATGTCTTTTTTCCAATCATATACCAGCCTTAGTAAACCCCACCTGCTTTGGCTCAGAGACACCTATTACCAACATAGGTAGTCTGCATTAGATAGCTGACTATTCAGGGAAAATAGAATGTACCTTCTATTTTATTTTAATGCACACTAACAGATGCATTAGAAAACATAGCCTAAGGTCTAATAGCCTTACATGTGGAAAAATAAAAACACATACCTGATATTTCTGAAATTATACCAAAATAAATTATAATAACAAGAACCTTAAGATAGCTAGCTATCATTGCACTTGACCATTTGGTTAAGCCATTCTTCCTTAATGTGTGCTACCAATTTCTAAAACACGATAAGAAAAAGACACTGAATTTGTCTGGGGACTGCTTTAAGCTGGTGGAAAGGCACTGAATAGTGACTAGCAGGCGATCCAGAAACACATCTAGGTAAAGGTAAAGCAGAAGAGCAAGCACGGCAGAAAAAGAGGAGAGGCTTGATAGGGCCAGGAAGAAGTAACAGCAGAGTCTGTGGTAGTGCAAGTTCACAGCTCTGCAGACAGGGCTGAAAGAGGAATATCCGTTGCACATTTTTGTGAATTCATACATGCTCACATCCTTTTGCATTTTTCTCTGTGATCATTTTTGCATTTGATTTGCCCTGACATGAAGGCAGCTGTATGTGCAGACCTCCATAGTAACTTTGCGATTCCCTCAAACTAGGAGTCAGGGAAAGGATTAGCATTATAAGTCATCATCTTACTAAAGCCAAATACAGCTCAACTATTTAGTCTCTTGCTAATATTAATCCAACAATTGAAACATTCTTGGACAATAATTGCTAAGTCATTACAAGAGATAGATATGACTGTCTGGAATCTAATCAGCCTGTGGAACAACCTCAAGCAGAGAAAAAGATTTTGTTTGGGTTTGCTCAGCTGAAACAGGGAAGCAGAACATAACACGCTGAAGACAAGACACCAACTATATTACTATATTTCCTGGGGTGGAAATAGTTGGTCAAAGTGGTGAGAAAGAGAAATAATTTCAGAAGAACTAAAACTACTCAACAGATTTAGTATTGACATATGATGAGGTGTTATTCTGAGGAATGCAAAAGCACACTTTAAAACATAAAATAAAATAAAATAAAATAAAATA